>NW_028250811.1:0-34442 GCF_964263255.1 Lissotriton vulgaris | reverse complement strand
TCTCTTCCTCTTCACCCTTCGGTTGATAAATGAACATGCCCAGCGTCAGTTCAAAGGGCACAGCTGAAGCAGTCTTGCTCTCGTTGGGACAGGATGCGATTGCTAATTAGAGGACAGACACCTACAGCAATGTACACCATGTGATTCAACACCATGT
Source organism: Lissotriton vulgaris (assembly GCF_964263255.1). NCBI lineage: Eukaryota > Metazoa > Chordata > Amphibia > Caudata > Salamandridae > Lissotriton > Lissotriton vulgaris. The sequence continues at coordinate 34,285 of NW_028250811.1, read as the reverse complement.
TAAATATTCACTATCAGATCACACTCTTAAGACAAATCTTCCCCATCATGAACATATTCACGTGGGAATGTATGCTATTTGAATATACACCTTGGAAATGTAAACCCCTGAGATTCACACCTCGGAAATGCACAGAAGTGAAATCTACACAATGCAAATGTGTAATGTGGAAATCTAGCAATTTTAATCTATAGACTGTCAATCTGCTTCATATCTATGCATCATAGAACTACCCCCAAAAGAAATCTGTGCAATGAGATTCTCTAAACAGAAAACATTCAATCACAATGGCGGTATTTGCCCATTCCGTCTACTGAACATTTCACTGAAATAGCAATAGGGGGAATGTATTAGGAAGCAATTACATATTCAACAAATCAAAACGTACCCAGGCAGTAAGTCAGCGGAAGAATCCCCCCTAAGGAAAGAAAACACAAAATGTATTGCAAAAGCATAGCAGTGTCGTTTATAGAATTCTACATATGTGAACCTACAATGAAACAATGCACGTTAAATATACAACAAATTGTAAGCATTGGCACAAGAGAAGCGACACAAAGGAAACCTGAACTATCGGTCTCTACCCTGCATATCAGCAAACTAAGGAGTCCAAAATGTGAGTGAAATTATTTCATTAGAACGAAAGCTAATGTTGTACAGTAAGGAATTAACCATGGAACATTTAAACTTATTGGGAATTACAGGGATGGAGAGCAAGCAGGAGTATCACCACTAGGGGAACAAAACCCAAGGTATAGTAAATGCAGAGGACTATATACCATGGGACCTTTACCATGTGTATATATAACAAAGGTTTGTACACCTCATCATAGCAATGGACACCATGGGACATGTATTCCACAGTCTGCGAAGGAACAACAAGAGAACTTACAGCACACCAAATGAATATACGCAGTAGGCAATGGAAATGTGAACCTTGTGAACCCCCATCTAGGCTCTCTAAGAATAAAATGAGCACAACAGTAGTCATTAAGTTCAAATGACAAATGACACCATTTCATAATCTCGTTCACTTTAAATAGATGAATGAAGAACACTTTTGTAGAACAGGAAATACATTAATGGGTATTAAAGTGATTAGCACTTACAGTGAAGGAGAGACAGCAACAGCGCCACCACTAGAGAAGAAAGCAACACTGTATTATAAATCTATATGTATTCCTGGAATTCTAGAGCATGACATTTACATAAAAGGAATGGATGCAGAGATAATCTTCACTTCATGAATGTGCACCACAACATAGTCCGTATCTTATACACACTATGGTGACCTATTCAAAGGTTATCTGCACCTATCAACTGAACAAGCAGCAAAGATCTGTGCATTACTGCAATGCGCTAAAATATAATGGGAGGTACCCTTTTTTATGGAAAATGAATGGGTTGTTGTTATTACTGCAGTGCGCACCACAAATGTGTTCACCATGGGGGTTTACAGCATAGGAATGACTATCACCATAATGTACACTTTGTGAATCTACAAATTGGAAATGGAAAACATGCCATAGCAATGCATATATTGAGGAGTTTCATCTTGAGCATCTTCAGAAAGCTGATTGTATATTCTTCTCAGTTTATAATGTATTAATTGCTCATCCTACATCTCTAGTTTTCCGGGAGAACTTACTTTATGACTACTTTCAACAGTAGATACACACATAAGTAGTACAGACAGATAGATCTTCGGGACAGCTACTACAGCCATTGGTTCTTGTGTGGTTTCCAAGCTTTGCCATTGATTGTATGCTTCTTCCGTCAAACCAATGTCTCTTCGTTGAAGATTAGATTATCCAATAACTACTCCTTCAGGTTTTAGCGAAATTGCACTTTAAGTAGTCCTCATTCCCCATGTGTCCCGTGCCACTTACTTGCTTCTCCAGTTCATTCATGTTCCCGTTAACAAGCTCTCACTCCCCATCAATCCATTCTGTGTGCTCACTCTCTATTGTTGCTCCTGATACCCTCACTCCCATATCCATTTCCACCACCATTCCCCTAACGCTGCTTCATTCAGAAGCTGGAACAAAATTAGTGCAGTCAACCTCGCCCCCACCCTCAGACTATCCGGCCCGCCAGACCATCCCTCTGGAGATATCAATGCAAAAAACTATGCACTGGCAAAAAGAATTAACAAGGCCATTGATAGCCTCGCACCCGCTCGTAGGGAAAGAATTAAAGACAAGGGGAAAGGAGCCCCGTGGTTTAACGACAAACTACGCACTCTGAAACAACAGCTTCGCCAAGGGGAAAGAGCCTGGCGGAAAGCTTACGACCCTCTCACCCTCTCACACTATCTTGAAACCTTCTCAGCATATAAACAAGCAATACTGACTGAGAAGGCGGCTTATTATGAAAACAAGATTGTGTCTGCCCCCAACACTCAGAAAGAAAGGTTTAAAGTTCTAAAAGAACTCCGACAGGTCAAAGAACAGCAACCTGCCTTTAACAAAGAGGATTGTGAGAAGGTCCAAACCTTCTTCACCTCCAAAGTCGCAGACCTCTTGATTACCATCGAGAATACCCCTAAGCTGATATGCCCGCTCAACCCAGCCCCCATTGGCCACTCCCTAGAACTCTCCCTCACGTCCTTCCCTCTGCTCACACACGAGGCCTTGGGGCCACTCTTCGGACGTGTGAAATCAGGTTCCCCAGCTGACCCTGCCCACCCAGGATCTACAAGATGGCCCTCCCCGAAATTGAAAGCGAGACTCTCTCACTCCTGAACATGTCTTTGGAAACAGGAGTGGTCCCGAGCGATTTTAAGGAGGTGCGCGTGATCCCTCTTCTGAAAAAACCTGGAGCCGACACTAAAAACGTGAAAAATTTCCGGCCCATATCCCATATCCCAGCTTCCTTTCCTTGCCAAAGTCCTTGAGCAACACGTGCTCTCCTCCCTCGCGCACCATCTAGAGGCCAACAACCTCCTGCAATTCAACCAGGCGGGCTTCCGACCCCATCACAGTACCAAATTAGTGATGCTGGCAGTCCTAGATGATCTGCAAATGAGAGCTGATTCGAAGGACCCCTGCGCCCTGATTTTGTTAGACCTATCTGCGGCCTTTGATACCGTGAACCACAAGTTACTTCTGTCGCGGATGTCCGATCTCGGGGTGCAGGGCATTGCAATGACATGGCTCACATCCTTCCTAAAAGATCGCTCCCAGAGAGTACAGTCGGGGGAAGCCGTATCCAGGTCAGGTACTCTCCCATGCGGAGTCCCTCAGGGATCCGCACTGTCTCCCCTCTTATTTAATGCCTACCTTCAGCCCCTGATAGCTGCGCTCAATCAGTTGGAGTGCCAGATATGCAACTACGCAGATGACACTCAAATTATCATTCGGATAGACAACTCTCTACCAGCGCACCAGAAAGTTCAGAACATCCTAAAATTTACAATAAACTGGATGTCAGCCAATCATCTTAAGATCAACCCAGACAAGACGGAGGTGTTGGCAGTCACTAATGACACCAACCCCTGGAACTGTCTCTTCTGGCCACCCGAGTTGGGCAAATACCTGAGCCAGCCACAGCAGTCAAAAGCCTGGGAATAAAAATTGACAGCAAACTTACCTTGGCTCCACAGGTATCCACCACAGTCGGGGTCTGCTCCAACATAATCAGGCAGCTGCGAAAACTGGCCCAGCTTCTCACCTTTGAGACTCTCAAACGTGTGGTAGTAGCACTCATCCTATCCCGTCTGGACTACGGTAACTCACTTTACCTAGGACTCCCAGACTACCAACTGACCAGACTCCAGAACACCATGAACGACGCGGCTCGGCTTGTGTTTAAAGTCCCACGCCGCACTCATGCCTCCCCCCTTCTGCGCCAGCTACACTGGCTCCCCATCAGACAGAGGATCAAGTTCAAGGGCATGTGCATTGCACACAAAGCCATCTACGGCAATGCACCAACTTACATAAAGAATAGCCTTTCGAATTACGTCCCTACTAGAGCACTTCGATCCTCGGAAGCCAGGATGTTAGTCTACCCCCGCACTCGCCTGGCCTCCATGGGAGGCAGAGCCTTCTCGTCTATCATTCCACAGATCTGGAATAGACTGCCTGACAACCTCCGTAAGGAACACTTCCTGTTACCTTTCAGGAAACATCTCAAAACCCTCCTGTTTAAAGAAGCCTGGGGCGCGCAGTAAAGTACCTTCTCCCCTCCCTCTACCCTTAGCAGGCCTCTCTATCAAAGCGCTTAGAGACCGTTGGTGATAACGCGCTATATAAATATAAATTACAAATTACAAATTACAAATTACAAATTACAAATTCAGGTCATAGTTGCAATTCCCCATGTTAATTTTTCAAATGTTTCCGTTATCATCCCCCTCCCTCTTTATTGCTGTTGACTCATCATTCCCCTCATCCTCTCCTTCCATCCCCTTGTGTTCCACTGACATCCTATCGTGGTTCGCCCATCTTCCCATATTGTTCTTTGCTTTGTCAGCTAGACAGAATATTACAATGTATAAAAATAATTAGGGAGGAACTGAGGGGGGGGGGGCTTTGTTGCTGGGTTTCCAGAGCCCTGAACCCACCACACTTATTTAAGCAGGTATTTAATCTAATTGCATGATAGTGTGGAGGGTGCAAAGACCAACTCAGAAAGTACCTTAATGTCAAGCTAACTGGTATAGAAATGATCTTGTGTTTATGGTGCATGGCACCACCGGAGGTGCAAATTTGGGGTGTGAAAAGTTTGATTACTAACTGGTTTACAATCTGCAGTCAATACAAGATAACTACTGGGACTGAATTGGAACTAACATACTTAGGTATGCCACTGAGGGTACCACATTTCTGTTTCATTTTCGTCCACATTTTCATTTCACAGGAGTACTATCGAAAAGAGGACTCCCACTGGGTTGAATATTCACTAGTTGAGACTGTGGAATTGGAATTCCGAGTTAATGTGCAAACGTACCTAAATATCTGCTGGGCCTGGCCCTTTTCGGAGGGTTATCCCCAAATATTTTGACTTCTTCCTCCTATTGTTTCTGACCTTATGTGTTAGCTGATGGACTCTGGGCACTTTCTCACTGCTAAGCAGTGTAATGTAGTTTCCACCCTATGGTAGGAACTGTGCGTTTGTGGACAGCATAACCGTTGGGATGGTGCTAGTCTGATTCAATGCACCACCTCAGGATATATTGTCCTGCAGGCCAGCAAGCTCACAGTGCCACCATAAGTACCTCTAAACCGAGGTGGGTAGCAAATGTTTCTTGCAATCACTGAACATGACTACGCTGATCCCCCAGGAATGATGGTAAAAGATCTAGAATCCTTTTGCTCAGTCATTCATGCTCTCTTCTTCTCAGTGAAATATACAAGGAATACACAGTGGGATATTTTCAATGTTTATTGAACCAACACAATTCTTGTATAAAATATATGTGCGGAAATGATCAATAGACACAAATTAAAGTTATTACAAGGTCTAGGACTGTGTACAGAATACAAAGGTCAGCCATTATGCTAAGAAAATGTACATATGCAGGCATATAACACAATATAGAAATCTGGTGAACCCTTACTATGCGTCCCCTAACCCAATTGTCTAGGGCATGTGTGTGTTCTGCCAAGATTCCCCATCCTGGACGATCCAACCCCTGCTACCTGAAAGGAAAGAATGTAAGTCCCCGTTGTGGTCACAAGCTGGACAGCCTTCACAGAGATAACAGCAAGCTGCTAGGCCGAAGCTTCAGAATGTAGAGAACTCGACAATGACAACAAAGCACTCTTCTGCCTAAACCTGGAAATTCTTGTTTATTTATATTAAAAAAACATCCTTGTGGGTCCTCAGGCAGCATCGTTATGACCAATAGATAACTGTCAGCTAGTGGATAAAAAATAGAACTACATTTGCGCAATGTGTGTCAAGGCCTTCTACGATGTGTTCAAGGAGTCGTGATAATGGTCTTCCGAAGTGGAATCTGTAAGCAAAGCAATTTCAGAAAAACTAATCCAACATTGTCACTCACAAAATGTTTGTGAAAGGATATTGTGTGAAAGGGAAGGCAACTTAAGAAACGTGTCCATGGTGAAAGGTGGCAGTGTTTTTACTTGGGCCAAACTAAGACACATTACGGCCACTTCTCAGACAAAGGACGACTATAAGCTATCTAACAACAGAAAAGCGACATTGAAACAGTGGCATATACAAGCTATAATATAAAATCATCTAAACATAATTTTAAAAAGGCAAACATACAATCTGAAAGTCAAAGCACAGAGAAAATCATTTGCTTAAAACATAAAATATATGTGTTAGACCTAATATTTTTGGTGTGTTTCCCCTTGTCTTTTTTGCTTTTGACCTAATACTTTTGACTGAGTGCTGCATTTTGTTTTTTCTGGTTTTAGAACTCTGGGCAATGTACCACTTCTGATCAGTGCTAAAGTGCAAGTACTCCCTGTGTAAATTGTGATCACGATTAGTTTACATGATTGGCATATTTGACTTACTGGTAAGTCCCTTGTAAAGTGCACTGTAGGTGCTGGGGCCTGCAATTCAAATGCTAATAGTGGTCCTGAGCACTAATTGTGCCACCAACATGAGTAGTCCTGCAACCATGTCTCAGACCTGCCACTGCAGTGGCTGTGTGTGCAGTTTTTAACTTCCAGATCACTCTGGCAAGTGTACCCAGTTGCCAGACCTAAGCCATCCCCTTTTCTACATGGGAGGTACCCATTAGGCCGGCCTGATGAATAAAAGAGATACAACAGGTTGAGGCTCGAACTAAAAGGAAAAAAACTGGATTTTTTGATTATTGACTAATATTGTGGACCTGAATGATATTCCTTGGGTGAAAGTTAATAACTAACATATCCTGCACAATCATTATACTGCCAGCCTTATGGGTAGGGATACAGTGTGCAACCATCACACTAGGGACCCTCCAGATGTGTCTATCCTTTTTCTCAATAAGCCCCACTTGAAGACAATCCTTATCCAGGCACTCTATATTGTAATTGAAAATAATGTGAAAGTCCAACCTTCGCGTTGTATAGAGCAGTTTAATTCTTGCTTATAAAAGAACGTATTCTTGCATCAACTGTAATGTTTCTACCGATACACATTGTACAAGCATGTTCCCAGAAACATCTTTGTCTGCACACACACTCTTCCAAACATTTTAAAACGCTACGAGCTGCAAAATATTTATTGCTCTAAGATGGTGACTAGATCGCACAGTCACTTTCTGATGGTGCCTAAGCTCGTGGTCAGACGTGTGTATGTTGTTGCCACGAATAAGAGAACCCCGGCTTCCACTCGCACTTCTGTCTGAGGAAGCAGAGCCAGGGTAGGTCTCATGGCGGACGCCACTCAGCATCCGAATAGGTATAGGGACCTAACTACAAGGACCCTCCCTTGCCTGCGGTAAGACACACTGACCGTAATGGCTTGAACTTGTAACTTCTTTTCTGCTTAGGATGCTAATAGGCGTTTCCTTTGCCATTCCCTCATGGGGCTGTAGTTATTAACCGAATCGAGTAAGTTGTTATCATGTTTTACCTAGACCACATTACTGAGTCACTATAGCTGAGCTAGTTATGGATGGATGTGCTATATAGCATGTCACACTGGGCATGCAGTTATGATTTTATTCGCAGTTGTGATTGTGTTCGCATGGCATATATAAATTGTTTGTATTTGTGAGTTAATACACTTACGTGTTTTGTCTGTCTACTTTTGTGTTCCAGATTGACCTAGATTTTTATTAAAGGTACATAGTACCACCCTTTGATTTATTGTGTGTCTGTTTACCTTCACCACAGCACTTTGATTTACTGAATCCAGTCACAGTGTAGTGTAGGTTATAGTTTACTGACCTGAAGAATCACCACATGATCGTCCTGACATATTTAGGTGATAAACATGTCAACCATTTTTACCATTCTATTCACTTAGTTAACTAGGACCATTATAGCCTAAGTCAGCATTCAGCGTTTCAGCGCATGCGCTGTTCACTTTGCAAGGCATGCATTATTCAATATAGCGTGGAAGCTTCGTGAAAAATCCGCCCACTCTCTGGCCATCGTTTCATTGGCTTAGGTTCTAAATGCTGCGTTCAGATTAGTTTTAGGCTTGTTAGTTTCTCCTTATGACGAGCATGTCCTCATTTGTATACTTCCATGGCTACTGAACACTTTACTTTAAAGACTATTTTCTTCCTGTGTCTCCCCCCTTTCCTTCCGCAGTCCGTGACTTTTCGGCCCACAGTCCCATTTCCAATGCAATAGGTCCTGCGTAAATGCGAGTCCTATTGCAATGCAAATGCTTGTTTTATGAGGGTAGTAGCTCTTTCATTGAATACAGTGTTCCTGAGTATCACAACACCTATTTTAACCCACTTTTTCATCACCACCCTACACATACCTTCCTAGCCCATACACCATCACTGCACCTGACGACTAAGAAAGATCTCAGGTAGAGAGCCCCCTAGTGGGTGCCCATCAGGCATTGCAGCGCCGGACCCCCATAAGGAGCTAGCCTGATGTTGAAGCATGACACCCTTCGGGTGTGTGAGGGGCCGTGCTTCTATTGGAACACATTTCCCCTCCTAGAAACTGTAGACTTTAACCTATGTTTTTAAGGAATTGCACACCCCTTTTCTCATACCTCATGGATACAAAGAGAACGTGTGCTGGACCTAAAACCTCCGGGGTCCCTTTTTTGTAGAGCATCAAAAGGTTACCCCATGGCCTCAGACCTAGGCTTTATGATTGTCCTATCAGTCCCATCTTCTTCCCGAGATGACCCTTTTCCAGTGACCTCTCCCTGAATCAAAGAGCACCCTTTGAAGTGCAATGAAGAGTCAGGCATCTTTCACAGGAATGTAACAGCACACAAATCTGTCTCAGGGGATTCCTATACTTTCCTGTGCTGAAGGAGCACATGAAGGTGTAGAAATTTCCTGAGACAGATTTGTGAAGCGCTGGGTCTCCCAAAAAGAAACCTATTGTCTTATATATATTGCAGAAAAGCCACCACTGGGTCTGGGCTCCCAACAGCACAGCTTGCCACAAGCTAGTAATGAACAAAAAGAAGTGCACGTGCCGCTACCAAGTTATCTGACATAGTTTTCGCAAAACATCTGAAATGAAACACTATGTTTTGTAATCTGAATTACAGTTATTTTAATTACTTTTGTAATTGATTTAAACCTCATCCATTTGGTATTTTAATTTTTCAAAATTTGCATTTTTTAATACCTTATGTACATGAAAGAAAACAAACAATCACATTCTTATTTACAAAAACAATAATGCATTCCAAATTTCCTCATTCAAACCATCAGTCATCACTCCTTCATACCATTACAAATACAACAGACAGTGCAGAAATATATGAATTAAATGAGTGTCGGAATAATAATATGAACACCCCTTTCCCAATTTTTTTTTTTTTCACATTGAAAATTGGGACACTGACAGACATTCATAAGTAAGTGATGTGAGGAAAGGGGTGTTGTTGACACGCTGTGTGCCAAAAGTGTAAAGTGGTTTGTGACTATGGTTTTTCTTCACATCAGATTTGTGTTGACGACGGGGATAATTCACCTTCCTCTGGTCTCTGATGAGCGAGAGGTAAGATAAGGAGGCTAGCAGTACTGGTAGAGGTAGCATACATTCAACAGGAATTCATATTCTAAATTAAGGTTGTTTTTCCTTTATTACAGACTATGGTCCTGATGAGAACTCAAAACTGACATGAGTTCGAAACGCGTAGACTGTTTCAAAAAAGCCTGAAATAGAGAAAAAGTCACAGAATTTTAAAAAATAGGTGTTCTGTTGAGAACAAGAAATGTCTATGGCTTTGTTGTGAATATCACCGCCCAAATGAATACTGTGTGTGTGGGCGTGAGTCTTTTTGTCGGCACACAGAGTATTATGAACGCAGGTAAAGGTAGAAAGGTAGAACGCAACACTAGTGATGAGGCCGGGGGCAGTCCCTCACATCCCACTGCACCGTCGACAGGCATCCGCAGAGCAGCGGACTCCCACCCCGAGGTGATCTGCGACCTGGCACATCACTGGGGTATCGGTGTAGTGTAGTTCCTATATTAACAATAAGCTCTGCGCATTGGAATAATATACACTGTAGATTTTACTTAGGACTGAGGTCAGTATGTCTCTATTGAGTATACTAAACGTAATTGTGAGTGCCAGCTAGCTCAGAGGTCACTAGAAACTTTCTTGAATACACAAGAAGGGATTAGTTTCTGACAACGACATAAACATGACAACTTTGTTTCCCCAAGAACCGAAACATATCTTCAGAGTTGTGGAAACAATAGATAACTAGTTCACTCAGTCAATCGTACATGCTTTGTTTCTACAGAGTTGCATATAAGTAGAGAGACGGGCGTTTCAATAAAAAGGGGTTTATTGAACAGTCTTCTTTTTCATACAAGAGAGGTGAACTGCTACAATCGTTAGAGAGAATTCAAAGTATAATGCGCACAGCATAAACAGTAAAATAAAATAATACTGTAATAGCATTCTTTGTTGCTATGACATGTAAAAATACATACGCAATAACACAGGCTAAAATACTCAACTGGTGCTTCTATAATACGCCTACCCCAATGTACCTAGCCTAGGTCTAGTACCAGGGAAGGAATAGGTGTTTCTCTTTAGCATATGTTTAGATCTGCCAAGAATTGCCAAAGGTTTCACTAGGTTCTAATCAGCTCCATACCTTAGAATGAGAGAGGTTGGTATCTCTTTCACAGACTCGATTTCAGAACACCCCGCAAGGGGAGTCAGAAACACTGGAGCTGGATTCTCAGCAGAGGATGACAGCTTCTGATCAGCCCATCAGCTGGAGAGTTGGCTTTCTTTGGCACTTGCTGTAGCGAGCTGCGTCGTGCAAGTAGGTAGTCGAACTGCACCGAACCACACCGTGCTTTGCTTTAGCAAGTAAAGGTATATTTATACCTTGAAGGTGTTTAGGAATGCCAGCTTTGATGTAAAGTCGGGCATATGAACGTCATGGATGAACCCCTAAGGAATAGTTGTTCATGCATAATAATGAGTTTCTTGGAGAAATCCATATCCAGGCTAGGAGAAGTCCCTTCAGCTTAGGAGTCTGGTTTTCCAAGAAATCGATGTGACGTAGATGAACGGATGGAAGTAGCCATACCTGTATTTGGGTAGCGTGGGCTATGCCTAAATAAGGGCTGGATTTCTATGCCTATATAAGGGCAATGTGAATTGTACCTATATAAGGGCATGAATGGGGAAAATGCATGCGGAATGTAAATCGCGATACAACACCCACTCCACTTTCTTATTTACGATGTTACTAAATTCTAAACATGTTTAAACATATCTAAAACATATCTACACATGAAGTGTGAAAACTCCTCCAAAATACATACAAAATGCATTTGAACTGGTTGTACACATAAAAGATGCATTGGTGCTGTACGCATTTATGGCAATGTTTCATTCTAAGCATATATTTACATTCGAATGCTAAATGAATGAAGCACGAAAATATACATTTTCTGAAATGGCTTGTAAATACAGAAGAAAAAAGGCCGAAACCATTTCATGTAAGAGTACATAAAACTGTTTGTATGTGGACATGGTCAAATATTGTCTCTGGAAGTATTCAAAGAATTCTTGTTCTCTATGAATAGTTCTACTTTAAGCAGATTAATTGTGCCAAAAAGAAAAATACCATTTTGGAAAAAAAAATCATAGGAAAAAGTTATTTGTTTTAAAAAATGAAGGCCAAATTCAAAGTCTCTCAGAACACTGTGTGCCACATTCAAAAGTCAGTGTTTGCGCTTGGAGAAAACATGAAATCTTCTAAGTCTGTAAAAAAAGTTGTCAACCATTGTAGGTGAAAGTTGGATAACCTCGTTTAGAAGATTGACCAAACATAGATGTGAAACATCACCTTCAGCATTGGTCACATCAGCAATGTTCAAATTGGATTGTACCGGTGAGCCTGAAGTTTCCTCTCGTACTTCAGCATCAGCATTTTGAGTCTGTGAGCTCTCAATGAATGCTGTCATCAGAAATGTTAGCCACTGGGGCTGTTACCGGGTCCATCAAAGAATCAGCATCCATTTTCATAACTGATGGAAGTGTTTGAAAGATGTCTAGCACGCATTCTACTCCGCACAGCAGGCAGCGTAGAACAGGTAAGATGCAATCTTGCCAGGTTGGTCTGAATGACAGAAACCATGTGATGTTTAATTCTCATAAATGACTTAATCCCAAAATTTGGACGATGCGCTCACGACACTTCATCTCCAGTGGTGTGGCTCACTGGTTAGAGGCGGCAGACCCGAGAGCAGAGGACGGCCCGGGACCAGGTTTCGATTCCCGGCGCGGCAGGTTTCTGGACCAGGGTCAGCGGACTCGATAATTCTCTCGCCTCGGTGCCCACTCTGATCAGTGATCACACTCGGCAACTCTGGGCATTAGCTTGCCTCATCTTCACTAACGGCCCCACCAGACCGCTGGGGATGCCTGGTCTCACCCTGGAGATACCCATTAAGGGACCATCTCTCAGGGAAGCCAGGAAGGGTTTCGCAGTGGTCGAAGCGCCTTGGGACCCGACGGGTAAGTAGTGCGCTATATAAATGCCAATACATACATACAATACAATAGAGCTCTATCTATGGTGGTTGGAGTGGTGCTGGTGATTTGACTTGCCATATCGCAGCAATAGGAGCAAAACTAGTATCCCTGCAACGGGTCCCAAAAGAAGGGGCAGTCCGCCAAACACAGAGTGCACAATGTTTGGAAATATTCCTAGGACTGCTTGAGAAGGTGCTAACAGTCCGGAACATACGTTCTTAAATAAATGTTCAATACCGCTCGTATCAGACATGTTTATGATACAACTTAGCATTTCTAAGAAATGTATAGGGCAGTTTGTAGTTAAGAGGGCATGCATCTCGACAGAAGTCTTTGCGACTTGCAGATCCTAGTTTTCTTTGGCCGAGGTCAGTGGCACAGTTTTTAAAAAAAAGAATTGCTTTCATTCTGCTTAAAGTATCAATTTGTATAGAAGAGATGTTCAGTGAAGGCCATAAAGAAAACTCCCTGTCTGTCTTAGTTTTAGCAAACAATACTTGCATACAGCAAGTGACCCTGGCTGACACAGTTACTAGATATGGTATGCCTGGCAACATGCCACAGCAGCCGTGATCATTCAACATGAGGTAACTCCCATTCAAGAGCTGTCAAAAAATTAGATCAATCACTGCAGCTGGTGAACCTTGCAGGTGGCAGGATAAATTGTTAGAGGAACCATCGCAGGCTCTGTGTAAGTTAATACCCTAACAAAGGACAGAACTGCTTAGTGCGTTTTCAGTTTTTCCCACTAAGAAACACTTCACGTCCCCCACTCCAACATCTATGTGTGTACGGTAATTCCCTGTATGTCTTTATGTATTCTTTACCCAACCTTTCATATGTACCTGCTTCCATAAATGGCAACCTTTTCAGTTTTTCAGTGCTCAGCACCGTATAGTCTGCTCCCCTTTGTGCCAATTTTATCTGTTTATCAGTGAGATTGAATTCTGAAAACAGTGACATAGTATTGATTAAACGCCAAGGCACATAGCCTGAACAAAGGTTATGCAACGTCCAGCCTAATAGCATGATAGAACGTAATTGCGACTGACCATGTTGCAACATGACCAAGTCCTGTTCCATGATGTCTATGGCAGAAGACACTATGCTGTCCAATGAATATATCCTGGAAGACAGAGTCATTAACCCATTGTCAACCACAGAGAGAGTTTTCTCCAAATTAATACAATCAATTTCTCGTATTCGTTCTGCAGTCTCTGCTTGCATAATCCTCCATGCTTCTTTATATGCAGCATAGATACCGGCATATATAAAACATTTATGACGCGGTTTTCTTGGTCCTAGCAAGAATTCCCTAAGATCAGCGCCATCTTTAAGTAAAGATAAGTGTTGCTTTACATCCTTAAGCGTAGATCTTTGTAGCCAATCAAGGCAAAGCTTCCCTACATTGTATGTTTTTACTATTCCTCTGATGCTGTCTTTAAACATATCTTGGGTCTGGCCTATTGACTTGGAAACCCTGTGTTTTGTTCAGGAATCTATCTTGACAGTTGTTTGTGTCTGTGGGCCAGATCAACCATTTATTCCAATCTGGATCTGTTCTGTTGTGAAGCAAAATAGTATGTACGTCGACCTCCCTCTCTGAAGTGTTATCATTATAAGGGGTAGGTATGGACGGATTGTTCATGTCCTTGATCTTGGCTAAGCAAGGCAATACGTCTGTCGGACAGTGTCATTCAAAAAACATAATTTGCACAGGGATGATACAGGCTCTAAACATAGCTTCTATCCCCTATAAATGCCAATCTTTTGTGCCCCTAACAGTTTTCTTGTCAATGTTGTCTTTCCAAAAGTCGAAACCTAGTTTCGACAGTTGGGCATAAAAGGCTGCAGAAAAAATCTGTTTGGTATTTGTCAACATACTTTTCATTCCTGTTTTGTTTACATTTTTAAAGTAAAATTATTCTGGCTTTGATACATTAGACACTGAAATGTATGGAAACTTATTGGCGAAGGTTTTTGAGCTACCCTTTGGTGACAATTTTCCCATAGATTATACATTAATACATTTCTAGGATTTGCAGATTTGTGCAAGAAATGATGACCACAGTGAATATAACAATACATTTGTGCATAGTCTGAAGAATCATCTAAATATTCATGATTAGTGAACACTGCAGACATTTCTAGGTCTGACATCATATTATTAACAGTCTCGAAGTCCCAATCATCAGAAAAGGTACTAGATGAAACAAAGTCACTTAATGAAATCTTGAATAAGTGTGGAATCTTCAACAACTTCCACGGGCCACAAATATCATAATCAGTTTTGTCCCATGCTATACCACCAGGTATAGGTACGGCTGTCATACCAAAGTCTCTTTGTTCACGATGGGATGATTTGTGTGGCTTGAGGAGTAAGTTGACATTCTTACTTAAGAAATCCTCAGATGCGTGGTATTTAGTATAGGGGTTTTGGCGCCACTAGGTGGATTTGCACAAATTATAACTATAGAAGATTTATATCAACAGTGCTCAAAGGTATGGGGAACCACTAAACTCCACAAAATAAAGCAAAAGCTCTATATAAACCTACTGAACTCCCAAGCACACGTTATGTGAAAAAGAAGGGGTTTCCTCGTTAGTTCAAAGACACAGTAATTACAATACTGTCGCGGGATTACGCCCCAGTTGCGACGAAACACGTGTTGGCTGTGGGTGAATTCAAAGAATAAAAGCCTGAAAAGAAAGGATCAGAAGAAATTGTTTATGTTTTGTATTGTAATTACTGTGTCTTTGAACTAATGGGGAAACCCCTTCTTTTTCACATGACGTTTGCTTGGGAGTTAAGTAGGTTGACATTACTTGCTGTGTCTATTTTGATATATTTTCCATTGATCAGCATTCCCAGAGTTATTACCAGAGTCAACCAAAGTAAAAGAAAAAATATACCCAACACAATCCTAAATTCAATCCATGGTGAAACCAGATAATGTTTTTCCAAATGATGAAAAAGGTCATTTGCTTGTTCTTTGAAAGTTATTTTTACTGGTGTTGTTTCAGGCTTGCTGGGATCCTCGGAAAACGTATCAAAGTTAATGAAATAGCCAGAGACAGTTCTGTCAACTGTTGTGATTGCATCAGGATTCGTTGAAATCGCTGGAACCTCAGGATCTCTTGTTACATTTGTGTAGCCAGATGCCACTACATTGTAGACAGGTGTTTCTTGACAAATTGGTTTTTGGGTTTCAAGAGGTACAAGTTCCATAGCTTTGTTGCTTAGTCCTTCATTTCGTACTGCAGATTCTTCAAAGGTGATGAGTCTCTCAGTTTGAACCTCTTGGATTGTAGCTAGAGCTGGGCGTCTGCTACATTGGCGGAGCCCACTTGGCCTTTTGCTTATAATCGACCACATGATGTGGGTTGACCAGGTCGATGGACACAAACCTGTTCTCCTTTTTACCAGCAAGGGGAGGCAGTAATACTGGTCTTAATTCATGGATTGCTAGGACAGGTACTGGTTGTCTGTAAGAAGGCCCAAATTCCTTCTTGTCCGCGATCTTCACCAAGCTTTGGGATCCAGAGAGGCCTGGCTGGGACAGTCGGTTTTTTCCCCAGTGGTGGTTGGCTTCTGGAACACGTTGCTTTGTTTCGTTCTTATTTCTTTTTAAGTCCTATAAAACAGTCAAACGATCTTTGATATAAAATCTTTTTGGTCCACCACTGATGTCTGACCATCAAGGTTTGCAACCAGAATCCTAGTCCCAAAAAGGACCTCATATGGAGTGATACCCCCTAGAGAACTTCTTGGCAAGTTGTTAAGATTACGTTGGACACTTATTAGATGTTTGACCCACCCGTCATCAGAACCTAATATCCTAGCTGTTATAGATTGCTTTATGTCCCTTTTCTTTCTGTCCACAACCAAATTTCCCTCAGGATGGACTGGACTAGAGTACCACAATGCAACGCCCAAATTGGCCATGGCCTCTTTGTAAGCTCGAGAGATAAACGCAGGATCCTGGTCAGAATGTAGCGTGCCAACTGCGTATGTGCCGATAAAGACTCACAAATCTTTTATAACAGTTCGAGCAGCAGCCGAGCGCTGAGGCCACATTCAAATTAACCTTGTCTTAATAGTTGTGGGACTGCATTTGTCCACAAGGATGTCTGCGTGCAGAAAATCTAATGCTGTCTAACAATGGTGTCTGTACAGGGCTGACTATACTGTAGTCAGGTATCTGGCGGCGTTCTGTGCTGCACTCTCTATTGCAGTCTTTGCAGTTAATTACAAATGTGTGAATGTGTGCATTCATTCTTGGCCACCAGTACATGTCCTTTAACTTTAATTTTGTTTTAGAGATCCCCTGATGTATCAGACCCTCTTCCAGAAAGCTACCCTATGTTTCCTGTTTGGAATTACCCTATCCCCCACTCCTGGGATTCGAGCACAAGGAATGCTATTTGCATCAATTATATATGAGTATTTGAGTGGAAAGTTTTGATGTAACGCTGCACCGCTGCCTTTGCATGTCGCATTGACAGCTAGCATTATTTCGCTGTCTATTTTTTTTGGAGTGATTGCAGCTACGGAAGCCGTTTGCACAGCTGCCTTCGCAGCTTCATCAGCTAATGAATACCCTGCAACGTGAACGACATCACGTTGATGATTCGGCGTATGTATCACTTGAGTGTTTTGTAGCCTTTGTCTTACCTGAACTACTTTTTCCCAAAGCAGTTTATGCTTGATTGTGCCACCTTTTGCATCTTTGTAACCGTTTTGAGTCCAGTTTTGCAAGTATTCATTGTAAGATTGAACACAATAATACGAATCGCACACTATGAGTGTGGGGAATTCGCGATCCGTACTCTCAAGTGCCATCTTGAATGCTTGTAGTTCAGCTCGCTGAGCTGTACAACCTCCTACGGATTGAGTTTTAGTGACCATTGATCTAAATTTGCCATCGCGCCAGCGACCTTTTAACAATCGCGCATGCCGCACTATAGGCTTGTTTACCCCCCGTAGCGGGTTGAGCTGATCCGTCAGTATAAATTATACATTCATACTGTTCTAGAGGCAGAATTTCAGTAGGCATAGGACATTCCTGTTCATATTATAAAAATGCTTGTGTTTTCAAATAAGGATCAAAACGTGTTCAACATCAGTTGCAGCAAGAGAATTAACCCATTGTATCCATCATTGTAGGAGAGTAGGGTCTGCTTTCCTATGGTCACCCCATCTTTTTGCCCTCTTTGGTTTTCGGCTTAATGGGACTGTGGGCCTGCTAATCAGACCCACAGCCTGCTGTTCTCTCTCTAAAGTCACAACCATGAACTTTAGGTACATTACCAATTGGGTATTGGGTCACCTTATCAGCCCCTGTACAGTGTACTATAGGTACCCAGGGCATAGGTGCATCCAAGGCCTACCAGGGGCTGCAGCATATCTTTTGCCACCCCTGGCTGGCCATCCAATCTGACACAACTGGCTGATCCCTCAGCAGGGGCAAGGTGGTGTAATCACCCCTTGCTTAGATATAGTATACCTATGTCTAAACCTATATCTGGACACATATACACCTATAAGTCACTCCTATGGCAGGTCTTAACAATCCTGGGGGCAGAGTGCTTGGTTTTATGTGAGATGGTGCTCTAGCATGAGCTGAGCCTGTCTGCAGCTTTCGGAACCATGTCCTTATAGCTGTTCCGGGATATTGCCATACCATATACTCTTAAGTGCTTTATAATCCTCGCGGTTACTTGCTAACTTTGGCTTTATCAAAACATGTTGTGTAAGGTGTCGTACTCTTTGAAATACTACCCCCTCACCAGTCCTGGCGACGGGGGTAGCATTCCACCCTTCTAGAGGGAGAAGACATATTACTTTCTTTAAACGCAGTTAAATCTAACCAGAGCCTCAGCATCGCAAAATGGATGCTGCTGCCACAGACACGAGTCTGGCCTACTACTGCTGACCGAACCTCCGGCAGGGGAGGCCTGGACAATAGGTTTCCTATCACAGGGAGGTGTTACACCACCCCAGACAGGAGATAGTGGATTGGGGCAGGGAGGGCTGAATGAAACTGGACACTGCTAGGGGCACATAAGGTGACCCATGCAAAGTCCAGTTTGAACCGGTGCTGGGGCACTCCAGCCCCAGCTCTGGTGCAAAACTGGAGAAAGGGAAAGGGGTGTAACCACCCCCTTCCTGGGTCCCACCCATAGGAGGGACCTAGCAGGTGACCCAGCCCCTTGATTTGGAATAAAGGTAGGAGCTGTGCCATGGTACACCAGAAAATCCTGACTGAAACTTTAAAACAAAACTCTGGACCCTTTGACATCCTACTCGACGTAGAAGACTGAAGAATCTCCCTTGTGGTCAAGGAGTGGCCACCCTGTGCAAGCAGGCACCATCAGCGCTCAAAGGTTTTCTTTGCCGTTGCTCCCGCCAGAGCTCGATTGACAGAGACCAACTAGACCTGGACCCCAGACTTCCAACAGCCCAATCCACAGTCCTAGCAAAGCTGAGACCTGTGGAGGCGATGTGAGAGGTGGGACCGCCTATCTTGGAAAGCCAGCGAAGTGCTTTCTGTGCAGCTCCCGAGGCCCCCTTGAAACTGTACTTTGGGGATTGGGAAGCCCCAGCCCCGAGCAGCCTGTGCACCGAAGATCACCTCTCCACACTCACCGAGTGCTGCGTGGGGCCCTTCTGCACTTTTCCTGCTTGACGCGTTGTCCGGTCACTTGCCCGTTAGCTAGTGGCCTCTGAGACGATGAACCTTCAGTTTTGAACTGTTGGTCTGACTGCTCCAGACTGGCCCTAGCTCCCCTGAAAAGGAGCCATCAATCTGACCTCCCCAGTCCGATCCAGAAGCCATTTTTGATTCCTGCGTGGGTTGCATTTGCCAAGGCCTGTTGACTCCGATTCAAGAACCGACACCGCCAACAGTGAGAACCTGCATGGGACAGCCCATGTTCAACTCCTGGTTGTCCTTGATGCTTCCTGGTCTACGTGGCAGCGGAGACAAACTACTCGACAGCACCTGATCGCAACCCAACATTGCCTGGTTCCGTCCGGGTTCCATCCTGGTCACTGGCTAGTGACCTAGACTCTGTCCCCTCTGCTTTCAGGTACTCTACATCTTCGATCCACCCTTGGATCAAACCGGACTCTTCTCTCCTGGCCACCTGCAGCATCTTTTCCTCCTGGCTCCATAGAACTCCAAGAAGAAAACCGACGCACTTTGGCACCTATGCACCCGCTTCCTGTGGGTGAGGTAACGAGGGTACTCCAGTTCCCCTGTAGTGATTTACATCCCTAGTGTCCTAGTTTCAAGTGGCTAAGTTCTAGTCCAGTCGGAAGTCTTCTAAACCTATAACTTCCTGATTTTTACGCACCATTGACTTGTATGGTAAACTCGGTTGCCTATAGACACCGCACCCGCATCCTGTGCGCCTCTTATGTCCTAACCTTCATTAGTCCAGTGTAGGCCCAGCGATTCCCAAGCCCCTAGGCTTTACCATTGTTTTGACGTCGTACTTATACCACTCTTTTAATATAGGTTTGAGGGGCCACCCGGCCTATCCATAATTGTGCAGCTTATTGTATGTTATATTAAGTTCTTTGTTTAACGCTTGTGCTTCTGTGTTCATAAAGAGTATAGGGGATTATTCTAGAAATAAATACATATATTTTATAATATATAACTTGTGTGGTGTGCTTTCATTTGATATTGAAAGGATTGCATATGGTAAAACAGCTGGCTTCACATGCCTTCTTGAGTTTAGCCTAAGACTGCTTTTGTCCATGCTACCCCTAGGATAGCTGGCCTATAAGGTTGACTTACAACCAATCAGCATAAGGGTCATTTGGACTGGTGCAAGGTGCTCACTAGAATTAGTGATCATCATATACCAGGCCAACTTCTCACAATCATGGATGTAAAGCTTTAGCATTTGGAATGCTCACATGCCTCTAAGGCAGGTACAGGTGTAACAACCATAATGCGCTTCCCCTATGCGAGGGCTCTTTCTTTTGCTACAGCAGTTTGAACAGCTGACAGAATTTTTTCTGTATGAGTGAATTTCATTTCTGCTTGTGTGTACAAGTGTGACTTTTAAGTTATTGGTATTTTTTTCACCTTTGTTAAAAGTTAAGTACTTGAATCTGCATTGTCCTGGAACGATTTGGATCACTAAGTTGCGTACGTTTATGCGTGTTTGCAAATGTTTAGTTGCTAACATGTTTTTGTGTTTTTGTGTCCAATTAACTGATTTAAAATCAGGTTTGATTAATTCGTAGAGAGATTTAACCCTTTCTGCGTAGTTTAGAATGTAAGTTCTTCTGAAATTCAGGAAACCTACAGTTTTTCAGCGTTTTTGGAGATTGGAGCAGCTCATATTTCTCTTGAAAGTTTGCTGCCAGGCTTTTGCTTCACTTGGAAGTTTGTATCCTAAAAAAATTACGTTGAAATGGGCAATTCTAGATTTTTAAAAATTGAATTTATAACCCTCAGAGGCAAATCCAAATGTAATGGTATTCACCCTGTTCAAGTGCCTATCCAAGTCATCATCTGTCAGATAGATGTCAATGACATATGACAATGCTTCATCATCATAAGTTTGTAGTAACTCTGTTACCCTTGCTGAGAATAACACCGCACTATTCTTGAATCCCTGACGGAGACGACAGAAGTGACGCTGTGTCCCCATAATTGAGAAAGCAGTCAAATACCTACTTTCTGGTGCACTGTTTTGACAAAAGAACCCGTTAAAAATATCTAATGTGGTTTTATATATTTTACGCACAATGTTATTCATTAATGCTGTACTGTGTGCATTTTTCACTGCAAATGTTTTGCAACAAGAGTTTAAATGTCTGTAATCCAATACTAGACAATATGTATTGTCTGGTTTGGAGACCGGAAACAAAGGATTGTTCATTGACGAGGTGCATGTTTCAATCACCCCTTGGTATTCAAGTTGATCTAATATCTCCCTGACCTGTTTGTTAGCTTCTTGCTTAACTAGATACTGCCTTTGTGCAGTTGGTTGATTTTTTAACTGGATTTTATGGTGAGGAGAATCCTCATCCCATCCTATATGATTTTATATAATGCAGGAACTTGGGCTACTGCCCATGTCCTGGATTAGGTATATTTTAAATGAATTGGAATATGATTAGTGAAGGCTTGCATAATGATGTCTTCGCCATGTGGGCACTCCCTGACAAATTCTGGTGGCCAGTCTTGTTCAGCTAGAAGAATGTCATAACCCTTAGAAAGTCGCTCCCAAAAGAGTGCTCTCACTTTTCTTGGTATGTCTCCCTCCATCCGGAGTGTTATTTCATATAACTTATGTGGAGAACTAACGCTGGTATCTGCAGTTTCAACTTAAATGAATTCATTCAAGTCCACTGTCTCCAGATGATCCTTCAGGTTCTGGCGAGGTATGGTGACTTCTGCTGTGCTGTCCAACATTGTCTGAGCCCATTCTCCGTTCTTGAGTTGTGTCCTCAAGATCCTCGGCATGTCTGATTTTTAGACCTGCTACCTTCTCTTTGGTGAATTGAGGTTTCTTGTTTTTCTGAACGTGTTTATCGTCTCTGGACTTCACGCGCTCTTCCTTGTTTTCTGACCGTCATCTTCTTTTGGATTTCTGTGACGAAGTCTGAAAGGTATGAGAGGAGCGTGCATCAGTATTGTGATATCTATCAGGTTTTTTTAACCCGTTCGCTGCGGCGACTATTCCGCCGCAGCGCTAAGGGGGGGGGCGCGGTCGCGCGGCGGTCCCGTACTTGTGTACCGCTCCGTCACGGCTCGCGGGTGAGCTGTGCTTGTGACGGAACGGTTCCGTCACGAACCCGCCCGCCCATTAATTAGTCAGCGCAGGCGCAGAATTCGCGCCGCGTAGGCGCGGCGAGCGGGCCGTGACGGAACTGTTCCGTCACAAGCACAGCTCACCCGTGGCTTGTGACGGAGCGGTTCCGTCACAAGCATGCAACAGGTTAAATTATCCCTATTCCTTATGTTGTACCTCCTTTCAGAGGGCTCCTTTTGAGGAGACCTTTCTCTGGAATCAGAACGTTTCTCTTTAGAGGTTTGTTTAGTGTTCTCCCACTTCTTTTTAGAAGGAGTAGGAGTGTTTTAGTAAAGACCTTTTCTGGACTTTCAGACAGTTGGGGTTTAACTGTATAATTCTATTACATTTTGTATATTACTAAGTAATTGTTCGTCTGACATTGCTTCAATGTCAGGGTCAGGCATGTAGCCAGCTAAGGCTGACCATGTTGCTTCTGGTCTACCTAGTGGACCGAGCCTGGTAATGTGACTTAAATGTTTTAGGGTACATTTAAACCAGAGCTCATGCTCCTGGTATGTGAGTGGAATTTCAATATCATCGAAAGGAATGTATTCCTCTGGTGGTTCATCTTCTTTGTAGAAGTGAAACACGTGTTACCGGATTTACTTCAGGGAAGACTATCGATGAATACCTCTGTCTGG
Organism: Lissotriton vulgaris; assembly: GCF_964263255.1. Lineage (NCBI taxonomy): Eukaryota > Metazoa > Chordata > Amphibia > Caudata > Salamandridae > Lissotriton > Lissotriton vulgaris. The sequence continues at coordinate 11,190 of NW_028250811.1, read as the reverse complement.
TGATATTCATGTGCCTCTATCACAAAAACTAGCCTACCACCTCTTGATGTTAGGCCATGTTTTATACGTTTTATAGTGATGGCTTTCCTTAAATTTACAGGAATGCATAAAGCATCCTCGTCGGTTTCTTGGAAACCTGTGAAGTTAAAACCTGGTCCTGTGTTTTCGCCTGCAGCTCCAGTTGAGTTGTTATCCTCATTTCCGGTCATTGTGAAATAAAAATTGCAGAGCAGGTTCCAAGGAAACAAAGATAAGGTGCACAATATTTTGGAACACTGTATCCTTCAACATTGAACAAACCAAAAAGCTAATACATAGGATTTTTTATCCTACTCAGGTATGGCGGATATTATCCCTTTTACCCACTCCAGATGTCTATTGGAGTATTACGGGAAAAAAGGGGTTTTTGAGAAAAGCACGACTGAGTTACTTTAGTATCTAGCTTTAAATTAGTTCCTTACCAAACCGTTGGGCGCCATGTAGTGTAGTTCCTATATTGTCAATAGGCTTTGCGCATTGGAATAATATACACTATAGATTTGACATTTGTCTTAGGTCAGTATGTCTCTATCGAGTATACTAAACTTAATTGTGAGTGCCAGCTAGCTCAGAGGTCACTAGAAACTTTCTCAAATACACAAGAAGGGATTAGTTTTTGACAACCACATAAACATGACAACTTTGTTGCCCCAAGAAGCGAAACATAACTTCAGAGTTGTGGAAACAATAGATAACTAGTTCACTCAGTCAATTGTGCATGCTTCGTTTATACAGAGTTGCACAGAAGTAGAGAGACGGGCTTTTCAATAAAAAGGGATTTATTGAACAGTCTTCTTTCTCATGCAAGAGAGGTGAACTGCTACAATCATTAGACGGAATGCAAAGTATAATGCGTACAGCGTAAACAGTAATATAAAATAATACTGTAATAGCATTGTTTGTTGCTATCACATATAAAAATACATACATAAATAACCAGGCTAAAATACTCAACTGGTTCTTCTAAAAATATGCCTACCCCAATGTACCTAACCTAGGTCTAGTACCAGGGAAGAAGTAGGTGTTTGTCTTTAGCATAGGTTTAGTTCTGCTAAGAATTGCCAAAATGTTTCTTTAGGTTCTAATCAGCTCCATACCTTAGAATGAGAGAGGTTGGTATCTCTTTCACGGACTCGATTTCCCAACACCCAGCAAGGGGAGTCAGAAAATCTGGAGCTGGATTCTCGGCAGAGGTTGACAGCTCCTGATCAGCGCGTCAGCTGGAGAGTTGGCTTCCTTCGGCACTTGCTGTAGCGAACTGCGTTGTGCAAGTAGGTAGTCGAACTGCACTGAACCACACTGTGATTTGCTATAGCAAGTGAAGGTATATTTATACCTTGAAGGTATTTAGGAATGCCAGCTTTGACGTAAAGTCGGGCATATGAACGTCATGGATGAACCCCTAAGGAATAGTTGTTCATGCATAATAATGAGTTTCTTGGAGAAAACAATATCCAGGCTAGGGGAAGTCCCTTCAGCTTAAGAGTCTGATTTTCCAAGAAATCGTTGTGATGTAGATGAACGGATGGAAGTAGCCATCCTGTATTTGGGTAGCATGGTCTATGTCTAAATAAGGGCCTGATTTCTATGCCTATATAAGGACAGTGTGAATAGTACCTGTATAAGGGCATGAATCGGGAAAATGCATTCGGAATCTAAATTGCCATACAACAGCGGCAGGGGAGTGACCATACCTCCACGTGCCCCGTGCTGCAGGAAGCATACGGATTGTGAAGGAGGCATGAGCCCCATGAAAAGCAGCTGAGCAGCAGGCTTGTGATCCCTGATGAAGAAGAGAGTAAATCAACCAAAAGGAATAGTGCTACACACAGAATAGACATTGCGCATGCCTCTCCATAAAGGCAACCAAACAAACAGTGGCTAATGAAACTAGCATTTCACCACTAGACCCAGCATAGTGCCACAACAAAAGAAAAAGAAAGAAAAGGGAGAGCCAACCTTTTAAGACAAAAGGACTTACATTTAAGGGGAATGAATCAGCATTAAGCATACCTACGAGAGTACACCATGTTTAGGCAAAGCCACACCCCAGTCAGAAAAGAAACAGGAAAAAATTATCTACAAACCTCAAGATGCAAGATGAACCAATTGTAGCTCAAACACCAGGTCAAACCATCACACAGCACGCACTCACAGATGTGTTACCCCCATTCAGCGAACTGGCCGACTCGCGACTGCCTCTCCCAGATGGGAAACTTGGGTAGGGCGCCTGGACAATTACTTTATAGCCATTGCAGAGACCGATGGCCCCGTAAAATGCTCCTTACTCCTACATTACGTGGGGGAAGACATCTACCTCCTATCCAAGTACCTACCAAAAACAGACCTACCAACCGACTACAATGCCACAATTAAACCTGGACTTTGAGATGTTTAACTGCGCCAGGCACGTCAGTGGGAAGGCGAATCAATTGACGCCTTCTACACCAGGCTACGTGAGTAAGCAAGCATCCTCACAGCTGATAACCAGCTCAAGGAGATCCACGCTGAGTTGATTCCAGGATGTCACAACAAAATACTGCACAGCTTAATCTTGAGGCAGCCAAACAGAAGCCTAGATGACATCCTAATCCTCTAAAGGTTGTACAACCTGTCTGCTACACAGGCCAACGATATGGACCTGGCAATCCACGAACAGCCAATAAAAATGTGAAGACGAAGGGAAAGGGGAATGTCCTCAAAGGACGTCCGTTCCAGCCCCAGAGAAATAAGTGCAGCTGCTTTGGGTGGGAAGAACATCCAATCAATGCTTGCCCCGCACAAAGCTGAACATGCTCTAACTGCGGAATTCCCAATTACTTTGCCTCAGTCTGCCAATAGAAAACCCAGATTAAGTACCCCGAGGCAACAAGCCACTGAGAAAAGCAGTACGCCAATTATCAATTACAAACCTTACTCACCCAGGTGACTCAAAGCTCTCCTCTTAGTCTACTTACTGGGTGGAAGACTTTTTGCCTGAAGAGAAGAGGAAGAAACATTCCTCATATCAGTCACAATAGAGCTGAAGCGGCAGCGCAGGCCATAGCTTACATGCGTGGTCCACATAGCATGGTCTGAAGTAAAGGCCATCATCGACACGGGGCCTTTGTAAATGTCATGGGAGTGCAACAATTCAATCGCCCCCGACCTAAGCCGCAACTGGTCCCTTACAATACCAAGATATTTGCATATGGGAGTTAGTCATCTCTACCTCTACACGGGCGAATGACAGTGCCCGTCCAGTAGGATCACGATAACAATCCATGTTATCGATCAAGCAGCGAATACGCTAATCAGCAGCCACTCCGCGGAGGACCTAGGCCTGGTATCCTTCACGAGGAGCATACGGTCCACCAGACTGTTGACCTACTAGATCAATTCCAAAACTTCTTCAAAGGATTAGGGTGCCTCAAGCATTCTCAAGTGAAGCTGCACATCAACGAGACAATAACACCAACAGCACTCCGGCATCACTGTGTCCCTTTCCACATTCGACCACTGGTTGAGCGTGAGCTGCAAAAACTCACAGAACAAGGGGTAATCGAAAAGGTATCCGCACAACTTCCTGGGTCTCTCAAACAGTAATTGCTAGGAAGCCAAAACAACCTGGGAAAATGCTGCTAGGCATTGACATGCGGTTCCCGAACTGAGCCATCCAGAGAGAACGCTGGATAGCCCCGACCATGGACAAGATCATGGCTGACGGCGGCTCAAAGTTGGACCTAATACCGGATATCACCAACTGATCCTGGCGTAAGAAAGTAGGTACATAACCACCTTCAGCAAATATCTGGGACTGCGCTGCTATTGGCGCCTCAACTTTGGCATTTCCTCAGCAGCTAAGGAATTCCAAAATGCCATACACAAACCTCTATCAGGATTACTGGGCATCCTAAACGTTAGTGACGACATTCTCATACATTCTGCCACAGAGGCCAAGCACTACAAACCCCTTTGAGTTACTCTGAAGCGCCTCCAAGGCCATAGCATTAGGTTGCATTTAGAGAAGTGTCTGTTCTTTCAGCTAACAATTGAATTCTTTGGATAATACATCTTCAACCAAAATGGAATACAAGCTAACCCCCAGAAGTCAGAGGGAATCAAACAGGCACCACCACCCTCAACCGTGTCCGAGGTACAAATCTTCCTCGAGATGGCCACATATTGTGGCCGATTCATCCCAGACTAGGTCACCATTGCGGAACAACTGAGGGCCCTAACCAGGACAGACGCCAAGTGGAAATGGGGTCACCGTGAAGAAACGGAAAGGAAGTACTCCTTGAGAACACCACGTTGCTGTATTTTGACCCAGACAAATGCACGGAACTACTGGTAGACGCTAGCCCGGTAGGTCTTGGGGCAGTGCTTGCCCAGGAGCAGGAGCCTGGGAGCTCGGCTGCCCTAGCATTCACCAGTAAAGCACTATCACCCACTGAGGTGTGATACGCCTAGATTGAGTGAGAAGCCCTAGCGATTAAGTGGGCATGCAAGCATTTTCCTATTTATTTAACTGGTCAATCATTCAAGGTCATCAATGACCATCAACCACTCGTTCCACTATTCCTGGGATCAGCCCCACATCTACCCCCGTGAATAGAGCAGTGGGCCATCCAGCTGAAACAATACATGATGGATGTCATCTACTGACTGTGAGAGAAGAATTGGACGATTTTGTCTCACGCGACCCCGTGCCTTCAGAGCCCCAAGTCTTAAGCCACGAGTCTGAGGCGGTGGAGGCCTACCTCAATGTGATTTCATGCAAGGCGTGTCCTCAAGCCCTGGCCCTGGTTAACTTCAAGAACACGGCTGAAGCAGATCAAGTCCTCACCAAGGTGCGCAACGCGATCCAAAGCAGCACATGGCAAAACTTTCTACAGGATGCCAATGACTGGTCAGGGAAAGATCGGGAATGTCTTAAAAAGATGTGGAGAGTGAGGAATTAATTCAGCATGACCCAGGATGGGATCATGTTGCGCGGGTCCCCAATAGTTATCCCAGCGGCCCTGCAGCGTCATGTGACGCAACCATCTCACAGGGACATCAAGGGTTGATGAAGATGAAGTCTAGTATGAGGGAGAAAATATGGTTCCCCAGGCTTGAAGTCCTGGCCAAAGAGGTTGTCTGGTGGTGACCCGCAGGTCCACAGACTGGTGTCCTGGTAAGACCAGCATCGATAATCACTGAAGAACAATGCACTATCCCATGGGATAAAGTAAGCCTAGAGTTTGGGAGCTTCCCGGCTGGGACATTCACGCTAGTCATGATGGATACCTACTCCAAATACCCTATTGTGGAAGTCATCTGTTCAACAGCATTCACACACTTGCTCCTGTCTAGGAGAAGGCGTTTGCAATGTTTGGTTTCCCCTCCGAGAGCAAAAGTGAGACAATGGACTGCAATTTCAAGGTGGGGAGTTCAGTGACATTCTAAAGCATCAAGAAATCCATCACCGCTGCCTCACCCCCCAATGGCCCAAGACAACAAGGAAATTGAAAGATTCATGCAAACCCTAAATAAATCACTCCAGTTTGCGGTGACAGACTGACCCAGAACGCCACCTCCAGTCATTCCCGAGGGATGATTGGGGCACACAACAGGCCCCATGGACCTTGATGTTTAATGGGCCTTGCCAAGACACAATCTCTGCAAACCCTGGGTGGACGCTGCCCCCTACAATGCCCAAGAGATTCATGCACGCAGGGAGCGGTGGAATGCGGCAGCCAGCTATAAGAGAGGGGCAAGATTCAGTGACTTCAGGCCGGGGACATGGTGGTCACCAAAGACCGAAGACCCGGGTGAAAGCTCAGGACACCTTATGAGCAGGGACTGTGGATAGTCGTGAGGAGTGAAGGAACCATGGTAACGGCCACGGAGGGACAAGAGACATTGACCCGAAATGTCTCATGGGTCAAGAAGATAGAACTTACCCCGCAAGACTTAACGCCAGCGGGCAAAAAAGTGGAGGAAGAGGACTGGCCCAGCGTGGAAGAAACCTCTGGAGCTTACTTGCAGACAACCAGCCGGCAGACAACAACGGAAGAAAGAAAGTCTGCCGCACAATGCATCATCCAGGGCAGCACACCAGGGGCCACCCTGATGAGATCAGCAATCGCTGTACTGCCTTCAGCCCAACTGTCAAGCCAGCCTGCGGCTCCAGGATTTTGCATGTCACCTGGAAGAGCTTGTCTAATTCTTCACAAGGACTGAGATGGGATGCGATGTAGCAGGTCAGCAGTCCTGTTGTTGCATGCTGGAGTGCCCCGGATGCAGTCACACCTCAACCTCGGGCCAGGCATGGTCCAAAGTTACACATTAATGGGAGGAACTGCTCTGGGTATTTCTGCCCAAATGAATACTGTGTGTGTGGACATGAGTCTTTTTGCTGGTGCAGGGAGTGTTATGGGCTCAGCAAGAGGAGGACTAACTTAGGAACGGTAGGACGCAACATCTGCCATATAATTCACAACGGACAGGGGCAGAGAAGCTTTCAGACTGAACCACATGTAGGAAGAAGAATTGTGTCATGCCTGGGCATTTCATTTTTGGCAAGCCTCCCATGTTTTGAAGGGAGGCAGTGCATCGGAGGCTCACTTTGCAGCACAGCAGATTCGGGTGATGATCTCTCAATTGGGCGGCTTGTCCTCAGCTAAGTTGAAAGAGGCCCTGGCCTCCACAACACTGGCAGACCAAATGAGTTGTCTGCCCAAACTTAAATGACCCCTTTACTTGCTTCAGTCGAGTGCATGGATGAAAGTGAACTGGCTTATTTCTCTCTCTCTCTCTCTCTCTCTCTCTCTATCTCTCTCGCTCTCTCTCTCTCTTTCGCTACACCCTTCAGTTGATAAATGAACATGCCCAGCGTCAGTTCAAAGGGCAAAGCTGAAGTAGTCTTGCTATCAACGGGTCAGGATGCGACTGCTAATTAAGGACAGACACCAACAAAAGTGTGAATCTACATCATGTGAATTAACACTATCAGAACACACTCTTAAGAAATGTGCACCTCATTGTGAACATATTAACGTGGGAATGTATGCTATTTGAATGTACACTTTGTAAATGTACACCACTGAGATTCACACCTTGGAAATGCACAGAAGTGAAACCTACACCATAATTGTAATCTTTAGACTGTGAATCAAAATTATATCTCTGCATCATAGAACTACACCTAAAGGAAATCTGTGCAAAGGGATTCTCTAAGTTTAAAAGTGAGTTTATTGAGATAAAGGAATATATTAATGCAGAAGATATAATAACAATTAAAATAAAAGAGTTCCATACAATATATCAACTGGAATTAATAAACATGAATGGTTTGAATTAATAACAGTCAAACATGTCATGTATAAGTAAAATACCAATATTATATGGAAAATTGGAATGAAAAAAGAACGTGTATGATATACAAAAATACACATTACAAAATAGAGTATAATTTGAACTACATAATATCAACATGGAGGAAGTCATGGAGGTTTAGTCACTTCTAGTTGTAGAGGAGTAGGAGACAGAGAACATCTGGCACTTGTATTGATGAACAACGTAGCAGGTGCCCACAGGTCTTACTATTTTGTTGCCATATGCATCGGATATACAAATGTTATGTTCAGTCTGTGATTGTAGCAGACAGCATACCACCATGCTTGATATTATTAATTTGGTGAAGTCTTTCCAGTTCTTGGTTACTTGTTGAAAGGCAACTGCTGATAGCCAATCTATGATCTTAACATTAGAATCACCATTTTCCCAAATAGGGGACAGGCTACCTGAAAAGATATATGAAATAGAAAAAAGGTGACTGGAATCAAAGATGGAATTAATTTGAGACCATACCTTTTCCCCAAAATTCTGAACAAGTTTACATGTGAAGAGCAGATGATAGAGGTCAGCGTGTGGTGACGAGCAAGTCCAGCAAATATTCGGGAGGTCAGGGTATCTTGCATTGAGAGTGAGTGGAAAGAGTAGGAGCCTATTGTATATGAAGAAAAGTGTCTATGTGGTATTTGCAGCTCTAGACTAAGCCATATTCTATCCCAAAATTCCACAGACCAAGAGCTTTCTAAGTCATTTTCCCACAATGTTTCTCCCTTGGTTTTGTCTCTTGGATTAGATGAACTATGTAAAAATGTATATATAGTGGAAGCCTTAGGGTCATGAAGGAGGAAGGCCCGTAATTTATCTGTATGAAAGGTTCAGGGGTAGGGCTATGTTGGGAGGTTATATATTGTGTACATCCAGTTTGGATAGCTGTCAGTAAAAGAGAGTATTTAGAACGAAAGGTTGGAGGTAAGGCAAAAAAGGTGCTGGCCTGTGCAAAGGACATCATTTCCTCCTGATCATATAATTGACGCACCCAAACCAGGCCTCGTTGTCTCCAGGATTTCCAAAATAGAGCTTCATTATTTAATAAAACATAAATGTTATGCCATATAGGAAAGTTTAGAAAGGAGGTCAAAGTGGCAGGCGGAATAGTCTTGGAAATATGTTTGATTATATGGGTGGAAACAGACTGCGGTTTGCGTGTGAAGGAAAGATATTCCTGGAATGAGAATGGTGAAATAAAGGATTGTTCAAGCGTAGTCCAAAGAGGACAGTTTATGGAAGGTTCAGAAAGCTACCATGATGCCTGGAATGTAGGAAGGATTTATGATAAGCAGGGAAATCAAGGAAATGTGTCACACCCTCTGATTTTGGACGAATCAATTTTGAGATGGACATACACAATTTCTTGTTACCCTATAAAAAAAGAAGATAAGATGGAATTGAGCTTTTTAAAATATTTTAAGGGAATGGACAGTGGAATATTAGAAATTGTATATAAGACTATAGGAGAAAGCATCATTGTTATGGTGTCTAGATGACCCCACCAAGACAAGTATAGGGGGTTGCCATTTCGTTGTTAAAGAGGACAACCTTTGTATGCAGTTTTCCAAACAACGTGATATCATTCCTGATATAGATGGAGTAAAATACAAGCCTAAGTACTTGATGTATTGGGGACTCCATGTGAAACCTGAAGTAACAAAGTCAGCATTAAAAGTATGTTTGGTGTGGGGTAATATCTCACACTTGTCCCTATTTAGTTTATATCCAGAGACAATTGCAAAGGAATCAACTTCTTCTAAAAAAGCTCGAAGAGAAGCTTGAGGTTGTGATAGGAATAAAAGGACATCGTCAGCATAAGCTGCCATTTTAATATTGGTCTCCTTAAAGGTAAAACCGTGAATATTGTCAATTTGACAAATCCTTAACAAAAAAGGTTCTAGGGCAAGATTAAAAAGAAATGGAGAAAGTGGACAGCCCTGTCTGACACCTCTACCAAGATGAAAATAGGAAGACATATTACCATTTGCTGATACAGCAGCTCTTGGATTAGAATACAAAATAGATATTAAAGCAGTAATTTTTGGGCCAAACCCAAACAATTGAAGTGTGTGGAAAAGGTAAGGCCATTCGACTCTGTCAAATGTTTTTCTGCATCCAGAGCTATGGCTGCCAGGGGATGAGAAGTGGGTGAGGCTTTAGATAGAATATAAAAAAATAAGCGAGTATTATCTGTAATGAGCTGCCCCTTAATGAAACTGGATTGTTCTGTTCCCAGCAAATCAGGCATCTGAGATTCCGAACGTAATGCTAGAGCTTTTGAAAATATTTTATAATCAATGTTGACCAAAGAAATAGGTTGATCATTTTTATAGTGTTGTGGGTCTTTGCCATCCTTAGGTATAAGGCAGAAAAGGGCATCTGAAAAAGAGCCAGAAGACTCACCAGATTGTAAGAAGGCATGTATGAGGGTATGTAATTTAGGAATAAGTAAATACGCAAAATGAGTAAAAAATTCCATAGTGAAGCCGTCTGGGGCAGGGACCTTATCTTTTTTGAGTGTTTTTAAGGCAGCAAAGAGCTCTTTCTGTGTTCAGTCAGATTCCAAGAGTGAAAGGTCTGGGCGCGTGTTGGGGGTACATTGGATTTTAGAAAGAAATTGAGAGATGGAGTGAATTGAAGAAAAGGTTTCAGATGTATATAGTGACTTATAGAATTGGAGAAATTCATTTCGGATGTCTTTGTCTTTGAATTTCAGTTCATGATATTGACCAAAGATAGATTCTAAATTGAGTTTGTTTTGTTTACCCTTTAAATAGTTAGCCAATAATTTCCCGGCTTTGTCCTGGCCACCGTATAACTTTGCACTGGACTTCAACAAGTAGTTTGAAGTTGTATCCTGGTTAAATTGAAATTTAGCTTTTATAAGTTCAGATAAGCAATCTTTTGACTTGGAGGAGTAATAAGTGTGCTCCAATCTCTTTATTTTGGCTAACAGGGCGTTGTGGCTTGTTGTGCGTTGTGCGTTTTTACGTTTTTTTAGACAAATGTAAGATCAAAATCTCTGCTGAAGATTTAAAGGCGTTCCAAACCGCATGAAAAGGTGTGGTGTCCAATTGATTGAAAAGAAAATATTCATTAAGAAAAGAAATAAAGGATGACGTGGAGGCCGGATCCATAAGCAAGGTGATAATAAAACAACATTTCCAGGATAATTTAGGTTTGAGCAAAACATCAAGGTGAATAGTGACGGGAGCATGATCAGATATTAAGATGGAGCCAATATCTGCTGCCACTAGTGATTGAGAAATGCCATGAGATTTAAAAAAATACTCTAGTTGTGATTGAGTATGATGTGCCTGTGAGTAAAAGGAGTACTCTATCAATGTGGGGTTGCAAAGTCTCCAGGAATCTGTAAGCTTATGTTGTTTAATTGTTTGTGTAAATAATTTATGAGATTTATGAGGGGAAGGGGGTTCACGATTTCCGATCTATGAAAGGATAAAGAATTTCGCTGCAATCTCCTGCAAGGATAAAGTTAAACACTGTGTGATTTGTTGTGCCAGGGAGTTCCAAAAAGAGGGGTCACCTATTGTGGGTGCATAGACATTCAATAGAGAGATTGGAGCATTGTCTACTATAAATTTGACAAATATCCATCAACCTACTTGATCTGCACTTTGTGATATTACCTTAATCGAAAGTGATTTGCGAAAAAGAATAAGGACACCATTACGTTTACCATCACCCGGGGAGAAGAGGACCTCACCCACCTAGCCTCTTTTCAATTTAGCAGATTTTTGAGCTGACAGTGCAAAGTATTCT
>NW_028250810.1:0-29638 GCF_964263255.1 Lissotriton vulgaris | reverse complement strand
GCTAAGTCTCAGGCTTCAGAATTCGTGTTAAAGGAAGTAACCCCAACAGAAAAATTGTGCCCCATGAGAGAGGTCCCGGGAGGGAAATATGTCCATGTCCCTTGGTCCCGACAGGATATTGTGTCATTTACAAATGACTTCCCGAAATTACGGGAGAAGCCTGTTGATTGGTACAGGCAGGTAGAACGCTTCATAAAAGTTCAGAAATGTCTGCTGAAAGACCTGGATGGGTTTTTCGACATTGTGGTCCCTGTAGATTTGTGGACCGACTGCAAAATTGAAATTGATTGGCCCAGTGAAGAATTTCCCAGAGATGAGAAAACAGGAGCTCCTGCACCTGAAGTAATGAGGAAGTATGAGCAAGTCATACAGTACCTTAAGAAAAAGGTGCCAGCAAAGGAGACGGATTGGACCCGAATAGATAGAACCACCCAAGAACGTGATGAAACTGTGCATTCCTTTTATGAGGGGTTACTGCAAGTATTCAAGACTTACAGTGGTATCGATAATGTGGACATGAAAGACATGACCCATTTCAGTTACAGATTTGTGCTAGGATTAAGGCCTGAAATATCACAATGGATTCGAGATAATAAAATCAGTTGGCAGGGAAAACCCATAGATGATGTCCTGAAATATGCAAAATACTGCGAAGATGAAATCGAAAATAAAAAGAAGGCTCTCAAAGAAAAGGTAATGTGGGCACAGGTGAAATTAGCTGAACAGCAGGAGAAACAGTTAAGTAAATTGACTTCTAGTAACAATGCTCAGAATGCCACGGCTGGGGGAGGAGGAAAGCCCCGAACTAAAATGAGTCGGGAAGAGGCCATGAAGAAATTTCCGTGCCATGGGTGCGGCCAGATAGGGCATTGGCGAGACGAGTGTCCACACCTGCAGGCCGGTAATGCCCCTGTAAATGGTTTAAATCCACAGGTGCCGAAAGAGGGGACAAGAAAGAACCAGCAACAGGTAAAATTACCTCCAGTACCTCACGCACCTAGACAGAATTTTAAGAATCAGGGTCAGCAGAATGAGAGGGCGGAAGTATGGGAACTCGAGAATGAAAGAAATGCAGTCATTCCACAGTATTTGTTAAATGATACCTTCCTCTGTGAAGATCAAGATTGACGGGGCCTGAGAGGGGAGGATGAGGAGTGCGTACTTGGCGCCTCCTTACCGGTAGACCAGACTGGACCATACATTGAAGGAAAGGTTGAAGGAAAAGACGTCACCTTTCTGTTGGACACTGGTGCTACCAGATCTACTGTAAGAACAGTGGATGTTCCTAACCTACCCCTCTCGGGAGAAGCGATCCAAGTAGTGGGTGTCTCCAATCAAATAATAAGTACTCCAGTAACAGAACCAATGGAAGTTTCTATAGGAAATTTCAAAGAAATGCACAGATTTGTGGTCTGTGATTCCAGTCCTGTGAACCTGCTAGGACGTGATTTGTTGTGCAAGATGCATTATACCATCTATTGCACACCGAAAGGCGTCGAAATTCAGACCCCCGATGAAGATGGTCTGTACAAGCTGATGTTGGTCAGACAAGATTCTGATATCAAACCTTTAACAGTTGAGGATTTACCTGAAGAGCTCCAGTTAAGAGTAGTTCCAGAAGTGTGGGATTTCACAGGAAAAGATGTAGGCTTAATGGCAAATGTGGACCCAGTTAAAATAGCAATAAAAACAAATGCTGTATACCCCAAAACCAGGCAGTACAAAATGAGTGCAGAAGTAAAAGCAGGAGTAGCGACTGAGATTACCAGGCTGCTCGAAGCAGAAATAATAGAGGAAGTGATGAGCAGTCCCTGTAATTCGCCAATCATTGGGATCAAAAAGCCTAGTGGAAAATACCGGGTGGTGCAAGATTTGCGCAAGGTAAACCAAATTGTTGTGCCTTGCTGTCCTGTTGTGCCCAACCCTGCAGTGATACTATATCAGATTCCCTGGAATGCAGAATGGTTCACTGTCATCGACCTGTGCCATGCATTCTTTTCCATCCCATTGCATCCAGAAAGCAAGTTCCTTTTCAGTTTTGAATTTGACAGCCATATCTATGTCTGGAATCGTGTCCCCCAGGGGTACACCGAAAGTCCATCGATTTTCAACCAGATACTAAAAAAGTGCCTTGAAACCCTAGTGCTGCCAAGAGAGTCTGTTTTGGTGCAGTACATAGATGACCTGTTAGTGGCATCCAAAACCCAGACTGACTGTGTCACTGACACAATTGCCTTGCTGAATCACCTAGGAAAAGGAGGACATAAAGTGTCACCTGACAAGTTACAATTTTGTAAAAACTCAGTGAAGTATCTGGGGCACCAGATAGAAAAAGGAATCAGGAAAGTTACTACAGAAAGAATCAAAATAATTAAAGCAATGGAACTGCCCAGAACTCAGAAAGAGGTGAGAATGTTCCTAGGAGTTGTGGGTTACTGCAGACAATGGATTGTAGGATTTGCGGCTCTAGCAAGACCCCTGATAAAAATGACAAAGAAAGGAGTAGAAGACCCCGTCAGTTGAGACAGTGAAAGCATGAACGCTTGGGTAACTTTGAGAAACTGTCTATGTACCGCTCCTGCATTGGGTATGCCTGATTACACCAAGCCCTTTGAGCTATTCTGTGACACGAGAGAGAATTGTGCTCTTTCAGTCCTGACCCAGGAGCACGGATTAGTTAGAAGACCGGTGGCCTATTTTTCGGCCACCCTAGATCCGGTGGCTGCTGGATTGCCTGGATGCCTGAAAGCAGTGGCTGCTACTTGCGTCAGTTTGGAACAGAGTGAGAACATTGTCATGGGACATCACGTCACTGTATATGTTCCTCATTCTGTTGTAATCCTACTGACTAGAACTAAGACCCAGTACCTCACACCTAGTCGGCTGACTAAGTATGAGAGAATTCTAATTGGTGCTGAAAATGTAACCATTTCCCGGTGCAATGTCCTAAACCCTGCGACGCTGTTACCTGTCCCTCTGGATGTAGAAATTGAAGAGGGAGGGGAACATAATTGCATCGATTTAACTGAATTCAGTACAAAGCCCCGTCCGGACATCCGTGAAATAGCGTTACTTGATGGGGATAAGACGATGTTCGTGGATGGCTCATGTTTGAGACATGAGAGTGGGAGTCTGAGTGCTGCCTATGCTGTGGTTACGTTGACGGAAACCATAGAAGCATCTTACCTGAGCGAGGTGAAATCTGCACAAGTGGCAGAGCTCATCGCGTTAACCAGAGCATGTAAGAGGGGTAAGAACAAGAGAATAACTGTTTACACAGACAGCCAGTACTGTTTTGGGGTTGTTCATGACTTCGGCCAATTATGGCTGCAAAGAGAATTCATGACTTCCTCAGGCACCCCTATCAGAAATGGAAAGGTGGTGCATAACTTACTGGAAGCTATCCAATTGCCCAAAGAATTGGCTGTGGTCAAGTGTGCGGCTCACAAATCTGGGAATGATGATGTGACCGCCGGTAATAGGTACGCTGACCAAATTGCACAATTTTGTGCCCGATACCATATGTCCCTCCAAATTGTGTTGTGGGGTGGAAACAGCTGCCAACTTATGTTGTTTGAGAATGTGTCAACGTGGGAAGAATTAAAGGATTTGCAACAGGCAACAGACAGGCAAGAAAAAGGCAGGTGGGCAGCAGATGGATGCAAACTGAGAGATGATGGTGTGGTGGTAAACTCGACTGGGGTGCCTGTACTGCCTGACAGCTTGATAGACCCCATGATCAGAATTATACATGAACCAACACATATGGGAAGGGACGCAATGTGTCGGGTGTTTGACAAGGTGTTCTGTAATTCAAAATTCAGGAACCAGGCGGAAAAGCTTTGCCAGAGGTGCCTAG
Source organism: Lissotriton vulgaris (assembly GCF_964263255.1). Lineage (NCBI taxonomy): Eukaryota > Metazoa > Chordata > Amphibia > Caudata > Salamandridae > Lissotriton > Lissotriton vulgaris. Next base: position 25,779 of record NW_028250810.1, on the reverse strand, counting down.
TGTGTCAGCAATTCAATGCAGGAAAGAGGACTGTAGTGGAACAGAGTACTATTGGAAAGGCAGTAGGTCCCTTTGTCAGAATGCAGGCAGACTTTGTAACAATGCCTAAGTGTCAAGGGTATAGATATATCTTAGTAATAGTTTGCCTATTCTCCAGGTGGGTGGAAGCATATCCCGCAAAGAAAAATTATGCTCTCACTACAGCCAAGTTATTGCTCAGGGAGTTGATACCTAGGTACGGAATTCCCGAGACAATCGAAACGGACCAAGGTGGGCATTTTGCCAACGATGTCCTAGAAGAACTCTGTAAAGCATTCAAAATGAAGCAAAGACTGCATTGTGCCTACCATCCAGAGGCTTCTGGGGTAGTGGAACAAATAAATGGCACCCTGAAATCCAGATTGGCCAAAATGTGTGATTCCACAAAGATGAACTGGATAGAGGCTTTACCCCTTGTGCTGATGAGTTTGAGAAGTATCCCGAACAGAAAAACTGGCCTAAGTCCCCATGAAGTGTTGATGGGAAGAGTGATGCGACAGGCATGGGTACCCGGACACAAACTGCTAAGCATTTCTGATGATATGGTATTAGAATACTGCAAGCAGCTGGGTGACCAAGTGCGTTCTCTCTCTCAGCAGATTGGAGAGACAGAAGACGAGTGGCCAAAGAATCCAGCACATAAACTGCAACCAGGAGATTGGGTGGCGTTAAAGAAACACACCCGGAGCAGTTGCCTGAAACCAAGGTGGGGAAAGCCACGACAAGTGATCCTCGTCACTACAACTGCTGTAAAGTGTGCTGGTGTACCGAAGTGGATCCACGCCAGCCACACAAAGCGGGTAACTGGAGAGAACGCGACTGGAGCTGAAGGCAGTGCAGCGGAAGAGGCTCCCGAGGAAGAGAGTCCGGAGCTAGCTGACATCGAGCTGCCGAGCACAAGTCGAGACGTTGAATGGTTCCCCGCCGACGACCAGGTTCATGACCCAATACGAACCAGGAAATATTCCTACTTAGACAGTGAGTGGGATAGTCCAGGTGAGCTAGAAATAGAGGAAGAAGGTCAGGTCAACGAAAATCACAACACACCTGATCAGGAAGTAGGCCAAGTAGGGTCAGATCAAGACATCGAAACTCCTCCTGAAACTCCAGAGATTGGAGAGGGACAGATAGAAATTAGAGCTGACGTTCATGCAGAAGAAAGCGAAGAGATCGAAGAGCATGAACAGGAACAGATAGAATTAGATCAACGTGCTCAGACAACAGAAATAAAAGCAATCAGAAATAAAAAGCAAGTACGATTTGAATCTGAGCAGGGTCAGATTAGGGACCAGGCAGAAGAAATAGATGAAAGACCTGGAACTAGTCAGACAGGCAGGGAAACAGAGGTGCCACAACAAAAAGTAAAGAGAGTGCACGAAGAAGGCCAAGTTTCCTCAACAACTGGGAGGCACGGAGGCAGAAGTGCACCCCGATACGTCAAGAGACTGAGGCTCAGACTAAAGACAGTCGAAGAAAAACTGAAAGACCGAAAAAAGGCTGAAAGTGAAAGAAAGGCAGCCCAAGGCAAATCGCTAAGAAAGAGCGACAGAATAAAGAAACAGAACCGACTGTATCGGAGCCCTGAGTGGACTTACTTTGTGTTGGAGGAAATCGACGAGCCACACCACAGTGGCAACAGTGACGAAGAGTCCATCGCTGATCGGAGTTCTGACGAAGACCCTCCTTGAAGGGAGCCCCGAAGTGAGCCTTTGGTGCAAAGAAACGAAGAGGGGTAGCAAAAGCCACCTGTAAGCTAAAAATGTCTGATCCGAGTGTCTCTGGAAGATCCAGATGTGGGTGTCTTAAAACCTGTTGTAAAATATGCTTGTGTAGTATAGCAATGCTAATTGTAATGTGGATAGGATTAACAGTTTTTCTACCTTTTATGATAAGTAAAAATCCTAACTTGTCCCCTACTGAACCAGAAGCAGTAGACGCAGGGGTTGTACAGACTGCAGAGACACCACGAAGTTTAGAAAGACGCGACAAACAAGTAAGACGGACACACACACAACCTAATTTAGAAGCATCAGATGAGGATGGACTACACTTTCACAAAATGAGAAACAGGACACATTTAAATGTTTTTGCTAACTTGTTAGTGCATTACGTAGAAGCTATGGAAATAGAGGACTGTTATGTCTGCATGAAGCTACCAACTTCAGTGGCTGAAGGCGTGACATATCACCATCTACCTTTGACCTATGGAATTTCCTGTAGTATATTAGCTAGCTTGTTTTATAGGAGCACTTTACAGTACTATTACTCAAATGCTGACGTAGTATTTTCTGAACTTCCCATTAGAGGACACCTGAACCTTGTACATACTAAAAGTGACGTGACCCGTTATATGGGAGAATATTTTCTGACTATAGGCAACATAGATTTAGATGAAGCAAGACAAGCTAATCTGACCTGTTCTCTGCAAGAGCAGGAAAAGATGTTTATAAAGATGGCAGACAGAAGGAGAGAAAAGTTTCAGAAGAAAGCAAATGACGAAAAGGATAGAGTCCCTAGGTGGGCTGAGCACATGGATAACACCTCGCAGGGCGAAGCTAGTCCTGCCTTGTTGTTGGATTTTGAACGAAAGGGGAAACTTTGTATCCATAGGGAAAAGACAGAATACTATAACAATGTATTCATCGGTTCCAGCGAGTGTGAACATAATTACAAGGTAATTGGAGGTTGGGGTTTCAAAAATGGGTCAGAACCTGTGTTTCCCGGAATATATTATATATGTGGGAACAAGGCTTATTTCAAATTGCCGGATCACTGGTATGGAAGCTGCTACTTTGGCATTGTTTTCCCGAAAATATACCATGTGAATAATGCAGCTGGAAGCGATGAAGAAACTAATGGCTTAGTGCGTAGTAAACGTGAAAGTGTAGGTGAAATAATAGGTGATATTTTTAGCGCACTGATACCTGGAATGGGGGTAGTTCTGAACACTCATAGAATCTGCAAATTGTCTACAGTAGTGGACCGGCTATCAACGGACACTGCTGCTGGATTCCTGATGGTCAATACTGAAATGGTTGCGATCAGATCAATGGTTTTGCAAAACCGCCTTGCTCTTGACACCCTATTAGCAAAAGAGGGCGGAGTCTGTAGAATGCTGAAAGCGCAACATTGTTGCACTTACATTCCTGATAAAAGTATCGAATTAAAACAATATGTGAAAAACATAACTAATTTGGAAAAAGAACTCAAACCATTGGAGGTTGACAGTGCCTGGACGAGACTGACTGGAGGTCTCTCCTCTATAGGTAGTTGGTTTACTAACCTAGGTAGAAATCTTTTGTGGAAAATACTGATGCCAATAGTTGTAATAGGCATAGTTGTGCTGATCATTTTCATCTGCTGCAAATGCCAGAAATGCAAAAAGAAATATACAGTAAATAAAAGGGGGGTGAAGAGAAATATTGATGAACTAGAATTAGAAGAATTAAGGAATGAAGTCTACAAAAAGGTGAAAAATCACCACTCTCATAGAGAAGCTGAAAGAAAACTCAACAATAAGTTTGTTGAAATCCAAATGAGTGATGTGGATGAATGAGAAAAAAAAGTTGGCATCTGTTTCCTTTTATGTGGTGATGATAGTAAATATCATCAAAGAGGGGATTGATGGAGCAAGGATTCGCATGTAAAGCGCCTTGCTCGCATACAAAAACCTTGCCTAACTGTATAATCATATTAACACAATTGTTCGTCATTTATTAAGCGTTTTCCCAAACACGCGGGTGTCCCCAGGATGCTTGCTTGTATGTCTTTCTCATACTAACGAAGCTTGCACTAAAAACACGGCTGCTTCGCTGAAATTCAGTCTGCGCATGCGTCGGTCATACCCATGTGATGTGACGCACTCGCATTCTGGAGGGAATCTGTGCTCATGCGCATTGTTGCAAACATGGCCGCTTGTCTCTCACCATGCTCTTCGCTTGCCACTGCTGCTTCAACCTATCTGTCTTTTCGCACTAAACAGTAATGCTATAGTTATTATAAAATAAGGGATGGTTAAGAATTTCATCATGGTATACAGTGTGATCATTTTTATATGTGATTTTAATTTGTTCTCGCTTACTTTTCATGTACTGCGTCTTTGTGGGCTGGGGGCATACATGAGCGACGCCATGCTGAGGCTCCTCTGAACCCTATCATATGACCTGGGAGAATCCTCACTGCGCAGAAGCTAAAATAAGCCAGCTGGCTCCTGAAGCACGATGCGCCTGAGAACCCATCCTGAAGATGCAGTATTGCACCTTGAACCAAGAAACACTGTTGCTATATGCTGTACACTTGTATTGTATTCTGTATTCCTATGCCTGGGAACGTGAACCCAAGGGGCGGGTGTGCAAAATTGAATAATAATGATGGGAAAACTGAATTCTAGGAGGTGGTAATGACCGCACCACCTCTCCTGACCAATCATAATATGGGAAACTGTCACTTGCAACATTAGTGGGTGGTCTGAGGGACCCCAAAACAGTATAATTGCCCTAGTTTAGCTTAGGAAAATTGTCCGACTTGTCCGAGTAGCAGACCTGTCACTGACCCTACGAACTCTATAGGTGCTCAATCTAGAGTGCTGCAGAGCACTCTGTCCATACTTTCCACAAACTCCTAAGGGGTGGAAATAATCCTAAGTGCTGGCGAAGCACTTTGCTGGGAAATTCGAAAAACCCAATCGGGGTTACTGGCGGATTACTTGCAGAGAAGGGTAACGCAGGCGTTGCTTCCGAAGCTGTGGGTGTTGGTCGTACCTTGGTGAGCCCTGTCCTGATCCCAAATCCTGAGGGGTATCCTGTCCTTACTGTCCGTGAGCTGTACCTGCTCGCATTCTGGCATTCCTTTCCTGAGGGTCCTTGTCCCCGTCCTTCCAACTGACCCGTGGCCAGGGTTGGTCTTCATTCTGAACTAGGTAAATATCCGTCTGTGGGTTTGCGTCTCTTTTTCTCTCTCTCTCTCTCCATTTTCTTAATAAAGCACTCTTGCCTGTGATATTGCTCTATCACCTTGAAAAGCAAGTTATATGCCATTGTTTGTTAGAATTGTTCCACTTCTCTCCCTACCTTTAGAGAATTACCAAACTGTTATATTTTATTAGTATGCTCCAATTTTTCCCTTTCCTTTAGCTGATTGCGGTGAACTTAGCAAGAATAGTCTAGAGCACTTAGGATAAGTACATGTTTCAGGTCCATATTCTGTGTCCTAGTATAAAGTTGCAGTGAACTAGTTTTGTTCTAAATTCCTACCTGTAGTTTTCCCATATACTCCAATGGTCTTAGCTTTAATTCATAGCTACCTAATGGTTTTAATTCTGATGATTGACGTATTACTCTGCATATCACTCATTGCCTTGTCATATTTTCTTTGAACTTCTATATAAACTTTTTTTTAACCTCATCAGGTGTCTGTGGTTATTATACAGAAATTGTGGATAAGTATGTAAAGATTTATGAAGAGCATTTTTCTAGGTTCCTGTCTACTATTTCCCTGATAGCTCCAGATCTGTCATAAGTTTTGTGCCTGCGGTAAGTCGGGTACATGGTAAGCAGAGGTGAAACCAACCTTAATTGCTCATAGCAGCGTGCAGTAGGAGAGGAAGGAAAAAGTAATCATCACCCGGTTCACCCAAAATGTCAGTGTGGTATTGAAATTTGCACGCCAGGGCCCAGTGCGTGTAAAGAATTGGTAACCTCGGTGACCCGGGTGGACTGCGCGCTCTATCAGTAATTTTCTGGTAACCAGAGGATGGTTTGGACTAGTTAGATTAGGTAGACAGGATAGTTGATAAACAAACCGTGAAAATAAAATGTGCTGCTGATTTTCTACTGTATTGGTTCAAATATTTTGAAATGTTTTTAAAGATTTATATGTAAATGTACATGATTTTTGCATTGCTGCTATAAATGTTATATTAACCGAAAAATTGTTTGTGAATGTTCAGTGTAGTCCGAATCCCCGGGGAAGTATTTAGCTAACGGTGAGCAGAATCCGGTTAGCTGTTGAAGTCACTGGTTTGAGTCATTAGTGCAGGGTTAGGAATAACTGGAAGCACTAATTAGGACCTTTGTTTTCTGGAGTAAATGATAGCTACGAGTCCTGTATAAAACTTTCATTGCGATATCACCTAGTAAGGGTCGCATACGGAAGGAGTAGTAGGGTCTCCGAGGCTTGTCTGGTAAGTAAGATAGTTCGCTGGTGAAATCCTGGCTCAGTACATATCCCCGACTAAGGTGGATGAGTCAGAAGAATAACGGGTTCTATGTTACTAGTGTGAAGGGACAGGCAAAGAAGTCTATCCAGAGTGAATGAAAAGTAGACAGAAGTGGCTTACTAGCAGTGAAAGAAAATTCTTTTATCTCTTTAGAACACTCAGACATAGTGGCAAACGTTGGGAGTGAGTAAATGGTATCCGAGGGTTCAAGCGCAGACCAAGGAGCAGAAAATGAAACAGTGGAGGCAAACTATGATGACTGAAGGACTGAAGGACTGTTTCCTATGATGGGGGTATTAGAAGAGAGGAAAGGAAAGTGTAAAGAAAAGACCCATCATCTAATGCCTGTGGGGGACTCAGAAGATGAGCACCTGGAAGATTTGTTAATGAAGAATCCACCCCCCTATGTTGCAGAATCAGAACCTGTGCATTCTCCAAACCCATTTTCGAAATATCCCAGATGTCGGAGGGATAGTGATACAGATGGAACGGGTACAGACAGTAAAACCAGTAATGGGGATGGGTTTTGCAGACCTAAATCCACGGTCCCGAATTATCAGCCGTTTGGAGAAGGACCACCCCGATTGGTCACTCCGACTGCTCCAAGTATTTATCCTCCCTTGGTACCTCAGGTATTGCATGACAATTCTGCAGAAAAGGCTTTACGAGACAAGGAGAAAGAAGCCCTGGCTAGACAGCGAGAGGATTTAGTTCGAACTATTGCCCAGATACATCCCCATCCTGATTCCCTGACTATTCCAGTAACTATTGGTCCAGCTATTCCACTGTATAGGGATTACCTGGCTAGTCCTCGTCCTCCTGTTATCTCCCCAATACTGCCTACTCCTAGCATCCCTCCCCCGAGAAAGGAAGTATTCATAGATGACGATCAAGAAAGTGAATGTGAGTCAGTGGTTCTGATGGATTTGCCCATTAGAGAGCCTAGGACTAGTACGTCGGGGGCAAGGAGTCAGACTAGACCAAAAGAAGTGTTGATTGAAGGTGCATCTGGAGTTAGGAGTGCCACAGTAGTATCTCCAGAAGAATTAGACCGATGGACAAAAGAGCTGGAAAAAGAGACCACTCCCCAACCCAAAGCATTAGAGATATATAAATTAAGAATAGAAATAGAAGAGATGATGGCTGGAAATGTAGGAGTTGAGCGCCTAAGCTCGTACAGTGAAGAAGAGTTACTGTTTATCAGCAAAAATCTTACCCGGAGTGCTAGGTTGCTCCATGAAAGAATAATGGATACAGCCACAGAAATGGGAATCGATGTTAGTCGATCCAAAATCCTTCAGAAACCCTACCGAGTAGACTTTTCAGACAAGGATTTAGAAAGCTTGAATGTGGTGGGAAAACAGATCCAGATAAAGGAATTGTTGAAGCTCTTGCAGAAGTGGGGAGAGGTGGGAAAATGGAGAACCCGGTGGGCAAAGAAAAAGGAAGACAGCAGGGCTAAGTCTCAGGCTTCAGAATTCGTGTTAAAGGAAGTAACCCCAACAGAAAAATTGTGCCCCATGAGAGAGGTCCCGGGAGGGAAATATGTCCATGTCCCTTGGTCCCGACAGGATATTGTGTCATTTACAAATGACTTCCCGAAATTACGGGAGAAGCCTGTTGATTGGTACAGGCAGGTAGAACGCTTCATAAAAGTTCAGAAATGTCTGCTGAAAGACCTGGATGGGTTTTTCGACATTGTGGTCCCTGTAGATTTGTGGACCGACTGCAAAATTGAAATTGATTGGCCCAGTGAAGAATTTCCCAGAGATGAGAAAACAGGAGCTCCTGCACCTGAAGTAATGAGGAAGTATGAGCAAGTCATACAGTACCTTAAGAAAAAGGTGCCAGCAAAGGAGACGGATTGGACCCGAATAGATAGAACCACCCAAGAACGTGATGAAACTGTGCATTCCTTTTATGAGAGGTTACTGCAAGTATTCAAGACTTACAGTGGTATCGATAATGTGGACATGAAAGACATGACCCATTTCAGTTACAGATTTGTGCTAGGATTAAGGCCTGAAATATCACAATGGATTCGAGATAATAAAATCAGTTGGCAGGGAAAACCCATAGATGATGTCCTGAAATATGCAAAATACTGCGAAGATGAAATCGAAAATAAAAAGAAGGCTCTCAAAGAAAAGGTAATGTTGGCACAGGTGAAATTAGCTGAACAGCAGGAGAAACAGTTAAGTAAATTGACTTCTAGTAACAATGCTCAGAATGCCACGGCTGGGGGAGGAGGAAAGCCCCGAACTAAAATGAGTCGGGAAGAGGCCATGAAGAAATTTCCGTGCCATGGGTGCGGCCAGATAGGGCATTGGCGAGACGAGTGTCCACACCTGCAGGCCGGTAATGCCCCTGTAAATGGTTTAAATCCACAGGTGCCGAAAGAGGGGACAAGAAAGAACCAGCAACAGGTAAAATTACCTCCAGTACCTCACGCACCTAGACAGAATTTTAAGAATCAGGGTCAGCAGAATGAGAGGGCGGAAGTATGGGAACTCGAGAATGAAAGAAATGCAGTCATTCCACAGTATTTGTTAAATGATACCTTCCTCTGTGAAGATCAAGATTGACGGGGCCTGAGAGGGGAGGATGAGGAGTGTGTACTTGGCGCCTCCTTACCGGTAGACCAGACTGGACCATACATTGAAGGAAAGGTTGAAGGAAAAGACGTCACCTTTCTGTTGGACACTGGTGCTACCAGATCTACTGTAAGAACAGTGGATGTTCCTAACCTACCCCTCTCGGGAGAAGCGATCCAAGTAGTGGGTGTCTCCAATCAAATAATAAGTACTCCAGTAACAGAACCAATGGAAGTTTCTATAGGAAATTTCAAAGAAATGCACAGATTTGTGGTCTGTGATTCCAGTCCTGTGAACCTGCTAGGACGTGATTTGTTGTGCAAGATGCATTATACCATCTATTGCACACCGAAAGGCGTCGAAATTCAGACCCCCGATGAAGATGGTCTGTACAAGCTGATGTTGGTCAGACAAGATTCTGATATCAAACCTTTAACAGTTGAGGATTTACCTGAAGAGCTCCAGTTAAGAGTAGTTCCAGAAGTGTGGGATTTCACAGGAAAAGATGTAGGCTTAATGGCAAATGTGGACCCAGTTAAAATAGCAATAAAAACAAATGCTGTATACCCCAAAACCAGGCAGTACAAAATGAGTGCAGAAGTAAAAGCAGGAGTAGCGACTGAGATTACCAGGCTGCTCGAAGCAGAAATAATAGAGGAAGTGATGAGCAGTCCCTGTAATTCGCCAATCATTGGGATCAAAAAGCCTAGTGGAAAATACCGGGTGGTGCAAGATTTGCGCAAGGTAAACCAAATTGTTGTGCCTTGCTGTCCTGTTGTGCCCAACCCTGCAGTGATACTATATCAGATTCCCTGGAATGCAGAATGGTTCACTGTCATCGACCTGTGCCATGCATTCTTTTCCATCCCATTGCATCCAGAAAGCAAGTTCCTTTTCAGTTTTGAATTTGACAGCCATATCTATGTCTGGAATCGTGTCCCCCAGGGGTACACCGAAAGTCCATCGATTTTCAACCAGATACTAAAAAAGTGCCTTGAAACCCTAGTGCTGCCAAGAGAGTCTGTTTTGGTGCAGTACATAGATGACCTGTTAGTGGCATCCAAAACCCAGACTGACTGTGTCACTGACACAATTGCCTTGCTGAATCACCTAGGAAAAGGAGGACATAAAGTGTCACCTGACAAGTTACAATTTTGTAAAAACTCAGTGAAGTATCTGGGGCACCAGATAGAAAAAGGAATCAGGAAAGTTACTACAGAAAGAATCAAAATAATTAAAGCAATGGAACTGCCCAGAACTCAGAAAGAGGTGAGAATGTTCCTAGGAGTTGTGGGTTACTGCAGACAATGGATTGTAGGATTTGCGGCTCTAGCAAGACCCCTGATAAAAATGACAAAGAAAGGAGTAGAAGACCCCGTCAGTTGAGACAGTGAAAGCATGAACGCTTGGGTAACTTTGAGAAACTGTCTATGTACCGCTCCTGCATTGGGTATGCCTGATTACACCAAGCCCTTTGAGCTATTCTGTGACACGAGAGAGAATTGTGCTCTTTCAGTCCTGACCCAGGAGCACGGATTAGTTAGAAGACCGGTGGCCTATTTTTCGGCCACCCTAGATCCGGTGGCTGCTGGATTGCCTGGATGCCTGAAAGCAGTGGCTGCTACTTGCGTCAGTTTGGAACAGAGTGAGAACATTGTCATGGGACATCATGTCACTGTATATGTTCCTCATTCTGTTGTAATCCTACTGACTAGAACTAAGACCCAGTACCTCACACCTAGTCGGCTGACTAAGTATGAGAGAATTCTAATTGGTGCTGAAAATGTAACCATTTCCCGGTGCAATGTCCTAAACCCTGCGACGCTGTTACCTGTCCCTCTGGATGTAGAAATTGAAGAGGGAGGGGAACATAATTGCATCGATTTAACTGAATTCAGTACAAAGCCCCGTCCGGACATCCGTGAAATAGCGTTACTTGATGGGGATAAGACGATGTTCGTGGATGGCTCATGTTTGAGACATGAGAGTGGGAGTCTGAGTGCTGCCTATGCTGTGGTTACGTTGACGGAAACCATAGAAGCATCTTACCTGAGCGAGGTGAAATCTGCACAAGTGGCAGAGCTCATCGCGTTAACCAGAGCATGTAAGAGGGGTAAGAACAAGAGAATAACTGTTTACACAGACAGCCAGTACTGTTTTGGGGTTGTTCATGACTTCGGCCAATTATGGCTGCAAAGAGAATTCATGACTTCCTCAGGCACCCCTATCAGAAATGGAAAGGTGGTGCATAACTTACTGGAAGCTATCCAATTGCCCAAAGAATTGGCTGTGGTCAAGTGTGCGGCTCACAAATCTGGGAATGATGATGTGACCGCCGGTAATAGGTACGCTGACCAAATTGCACAATTTTGTGCCCGATACCATATGTCCCTCCAAATTGTGTTGTGGGGTGGAAACAGCTGCCAACTTATGTTGTTTGAGAATGTGTCAACGTGGGAAGAATTAAAGGATTTGCAACAGGCAACAGACAGGCAAGAAAAAGGCAGGTGGGCAGCAGATGGATGCAAACTGAGAGATGATGGTGTGGTGGTAAACTCGACTGGGGTGCCTGTACTGCCTGACAGCTTGATAGACCCCATGATCAGAATTATACATGAACCAACACATATGGGAAGGGACGCAATGTGTCGGGTGTTTGACAAGGTGTTCTGTAATTCAAAATTCAGGAACCAGGCGGAAAAGCTTTGCCAGAGGTGCCTAGTGTGTCAGCAATTCAATGCAGGAAAGAGGACTGTAGTGGAACAGAGTACTATTGGAAAGGCAGTAGGTCCCTTTGTCAGAATGCAGGCAGACTTTGTAACAATGCCTAAGTGTCAAGGGTATAGATATATCTTAGTAATAGTTTGCCTATTCTCCAGGTGGGTGGAAGCATATCCCGCAAAGAAAAATGATGCTCTCACTACAGCCAAGTTATTGCTCAGGGAGTTGATACCTAGGTACGGAATTCCCGAGACAATCGAAACGGACCAAGGTGGGCATTTTGCCAACGATGTCCTAGAAGAACTCTGTAAAGCATTCAAAATGAAGCAAAGACTGCATTGTGCCTACCATCCAGAGGCTTCTGGGGTAGTGGAACAAATAAATGGCACCCTGAAATCCAGATTGGCCAAAATGTGTGATTCCACAAAGATGAACTGGATAGAGGCTTTACCCCTTGTGCTGATGAGTTTGAGAAGTATCCCGAACAGAAAAACTGGCCTAAGTCCCCATGAAGTGTTGATGGGAAGAGTGATGCGACAGGCATGGGTACCCGGACACAAACTGCTAAGCATTTCTGATGATATGGTATTAGAATACTGCAAGCAGCTGGGTGACCAAGTGCGTTCTCTCTCTCAGCAGATTGGAGAGACAGAAGACGAGTGGCCAAAGAATCCAGCACATAAACTGCAACCAGGAGATTGGGTGGCGTTAAAGAAACACACCCGGAGCAGTTGCCTGAAACCAAGGTGGGGAAAGCCACGACAAGTGATCCTCGTCACTACAACTGCTGTAAAGTGTGCTGGTGTACCGAAGTGGATCCACGCCAGCCACACAAAGCGGGTAACTGGAGAGAACGCGACTGGAGCTGAAGGCAGTGCAGCGGAAGAGGCTCCCGAGGAAGAGAGTCCGGAGCTAGCTGACATCGAGCTGCCGAGCACAAGTCGAGACGTTGAATGGTTCCCCGCCGACGACCAGGTTCATGACCCAATACGAACCAGGAAATATTCCTACTTAGACAGTGAGTGGGATAGTCCAGGTGAGCTAGAAATAGAGGAAGAAGGTCAGGTCAACGAAAATCACAACACACCTGATCAGGAAGTAGGCCAAGTAGGGTCAGATCAAGACATCGAAACTCCTCCTGAAACTCCAGAGATTGGAGAGGGACAGATAGAAATTAGAGCTGACGTTCATGCAGAAGAAAGCGAAGAGATCGAAGAGCATGAACAGGAACAGATAGAATTAGATCAACGTGCTCAGACAACAGAAATAAAAGCAATCAGAAATAAAAAGCAAGTACGATTTGAATCTGAGCAGGGTCAGATTAGGGACCAGGCAGAAGAAATAGATGAAAGACCTGGAACTAGTCAGACAGGCAGGGAAACAGAGGTGCCACAACAAAAAGTAAAGAGAGTGCACGAAGAAGGCCAAGTTTCCTCAACAACTGGGAGGCACGGAGGCAGAAGTGCACCCCGATACGTCAAGAGACTGAGGCTCAGACTAAAGACAGTCGAAGAAAAACTGAAAGACCGAAAAAAGGCTGAAAGTGAAAGAAAGGCAGCCCAAGGCAAATCGCTAAGAAAGAGCGACAGAATAAAGAAACAGAACCGACTGTATCGGAGCCCTGAGTGGACTTACTTTGTGTTGGAGGAAATCGACGAGCCACACCACAGTGGCAACAGTGACGAAGAGTCCATCGCTGATCGGAGTTCTGACGAAGACCCTCCTTGAAGGGAGCCCCGAAGTGAGCCTTTGGTGCAAAGAAACGAAGAGGGGTAGCAAAAGCCACCTGTAAGCTAAAAATGTCTGATCCGAGTGTCTCTGGAAGATCCAGATGTGGGTGTCTTAAAACCTGTTGTAAAATATGCTTGTGTAGTATAGCAATGCTAATTGTAATGTGGATAGGATTAACAGTTTTTCTACCTTTTATGATAAGTAAAAATCCTAACTTGTCCCCTACTGAACCAGAAGCAGTAGACGCAGGGGTTGTACAGACTGCAGAGACACCACGAAGTTTAGAAAGACGCGACAAACAAGTAAGACGGACACACACACAACCTAATTTAGAAGCATCAGATGAGGATGGACTACACTTTCACAAAATGAGAAACAGGACACATTTAAATGTTTTTGCTAACTTGTTAGTGCATTACGTAGAAGCTATGGAAATAGAGGACTGTTATGTCTGCATGAAGCTACCAACTTCAGTGGCTGAAGGCGTGACATATCACCATCTACCTTTGACCTATGGAATTTCCTGTAGTATATTAGCTAGCTTGTTTTATAGGAGCACTTTACAGTACTATTACTCAAATGCTGACGTAGTATTTTCTGAACTTCCCATTAGAGGACACCTGAACCTTGTACATACTAAAAGTGACGTGACCCGTTATATGGGAGAATATTTTCTGACTATAGGCAACATAGATTTAGATGAAGCAAGACAAGCTAATCTGACCTGTTCTCTGCAAGAGCAGGAAAAGATGTTTATAAAGATGGCAGACAGAAGGAGAGAAAAGTTTCAGAAGAAAGCAAATGACGAAAAGGATAGAGTCCCTAGGTGGGCTGAGCACATGGATAACACCTCGCAGGGCGAAGCTAGTCCTGCCTTGTTGTTGGATTTTGAACGAAAGGGGAAACTTTGTATCCATAGGGAAAAGACAGAATACTATAACAATGTATTCATCGGTTCCAGCGAGTGTGAACATAATTACAAGGTAATTGGAGGTTGGGGTTTCAAAAATGGGTCAGAACCTGTGTTTCCCGGAATATATTATATATGTGGGAACAAGGCTTATTTCAAATTGCCGGATCACTGGTATGGAAGCTGCTACTTTGGCATTGTTTTCCCGAAAATATACCATGTGAATAATGCAGCTGGAAGCGATGAAGAAACTAATGGCTTAGTGCGTAGTAAACGTGAAAGTGTAGGTGAAATAATAGGTGATATTTTTAGCGCACTGATACCTGGAATGGGGGTAGTTCTGAACACTCATAGAATCTGCAAATTGTCTACAGTAGTGGACCGGCTATCAACGGACACTGCTGCTGGATTCCTGATGGTCAATACTGAAATGGTTGCGATCAGATCAATGGTTTTGCAAAACCGCCTTGCTCTTGACACCCTATTAGCAAAAGAGGGCGGAGTCTGTAGAATGCTGAAAGCGCAACATTGTTGCACTTACATTCCTGATAAAAGTATCGAATTAAAACAATATGTGAAAAACATAACTAATTTGGAAAAAGAACTCAAACCATTGGAGGTTGACAGTGCCTGGACGAGACTGACTGGAGGTCTCTCCTCTATAGGTAGTTGGTTTACTAACCTAGGTAGAAATCTTTTGTGGAAAATACTGATGCCAATAGTTGTAATAGGCATAGTTGTGCTGATCATTTTCATCTGCTGCAAATGCCAGAAATGCAAAAAGAAATATACAGTAAATAAAAGGGGGGTGAAGAGAAATATTGATGAACTAGAATTAGAAGAATTAAGGAATGAAGTCTACAAAAAGGTGAAAAATCACCACTCTCATAGAGAAGCTGAAAGAAAACTCAACAATAAGTTTGTTGAAATCCAAATGAGTGATGTGGATGAATGAGAAAAAAAAGTTGGCATCTGTTTCCTTTTATGTGGTGATGATAGTAAATATCATCAAAGAGGGGATTGATGGAGCAAGGATTCGCATGTAAAGCGCCTTGCTCGCATACAAAAACCTTGCCTAACTGTATAATCATATTAACACAATTGTTCGTCATTTATTAAGCGTTTTCCCAAACACGCGGGTGTCCCCAGGATGCTTGCTTGTATGTCTTTCTCATACTAACGAAGCTTGCACTAAAAACACGGCTGCTTCGCTGAAATTCAGTCTGCGCATGCGTCGGTCATACCCATGTGATGTGACGCACTCGCATTCTGGAGGGAATCTGTGCTCATGCGCATTGTTGCAAACATGGCCGCTTGTCTCTCACCATGCTCTTCGCTTGCCACTGCTGCTTCAACCTATCTGTCTTTTCGCACTAAACAGTAATGCTATAGTTATTATAAAATAAGGGATGGTTAAGAATTTCATCATGGTATACAGTGTGATCATTTTTATATGTGATTTTAATTTGTTCTCGCTTACTTTTCATGTACTGCGTCTTTGTGGGCTGGGGGCATACATGAGCGACGCCATGCTGAGGCTCCTCTGAACCCTATCATATGACCTGGGAGAATCCTCACTGCGCAGAAGCTAAAATAAGCCAGCTGGCTCCTGAAGCACGATGCGCCTGAGAACCCATCCTGAAGATGCAGTATTGCACCTTGAACCAAGAAACACTGTTGCTATATGCTGTACACTTGTATTGTATTCTGTATTCCTATGCCTGGGAACGTGAACCCAAGGGGCGGGTGTGCAAAATTGAATAATAATGATGGGAAAACTGAATTCTAGGAGGTGGTAATGACCGCACCACCTCTCCTGACCAATCATAATATGGGAAACTGTCACTTGCAACATTAGTGGGTGGTCTGAGGGACCCCAAAACAGTATAATTGCCCTAGTTTAGCTTAGGAAAATTGTCCGACTTGTCCGAGTAGCAGACCTGTCACTGACCCTACGAACTCTATAGGTGCTCAATCTAGAGTGCTGCAGAGCACTCTGTCCATACTTTCCACAAACTCCTAAGGGGTGGAAATAATCCTAAGTGCTGGCGAAGCACTTTGCTGGGAAATTCGAAAAACCCAATCGGGGTTACTGGCGGATTACTTGCAGAGAAGGGTAACGCAGGCGTTGCTTCCGAAGCTGTGGGTGTTGGTCGTACCTTGGTGAGCCCTGTCCTGATCCCAAATCCTGAGGGGTATCCTGTCCTTACTGTCCGTGAGCTGTACCTGCTCGCATTCTGGCATTCCTTTCCTGAGGGTCCTTGTCCCCGTCCTTCCAACTGACCCGTGGCCAGGGTTGGTCTTCATTCTGAACTAGGTAAATATCCGTCTGTGGGTTTGCGTCTCTTTTTCTCTCTCTCTCTCTCCATTTTCTTAATAAAGCACTCTTGCCTGTGATATTGCTCTATCACCTTGAAAAGCAAGTTATATGCCATTGTTTGTTAGAATTGTTCCACTTCTCTCCCTACCTTTAGAGAATTACCAAACTGTTATATTTTATTAGTATGCTCCAATTTTTCCCTTTCCTTTAGCTGATTGCGGTGAACTTAGCAAGAATAGTCTAGAGCACTTAGGATAAGTACATGTTTCAGGTCCATATTCTGTGTCCTAGTATAAAGTTGCAGTGAACTAGTTTTGTTCTAAATTCCTACCTGTAGTTTTCCCATATACTCCAATGGTCTTAGCTTTAATTCATAGCTACCTAATGGTTTTAATTCTGATGATTGACGTATTACTCTGCATATCACTCATTGCCTTGTCATATTTTCTTTGAACTTCTATATAAACTTTTTTTTAACCTCATCAGGTGTCTGTGGTTATTATACAGAAATTGTGGATAAGTATGTAAAGATTTATGAAGAGCATTTTTCTAGGTTCCTGTCTACTATTTCCCTGATAGCTCCAGATCTGTCATAAGTTTTGTGCCTGCGGTAAGTCGGGTACATGGTAAGCAGAGGTGAAACCAACCTTAATTGCTCATAGCAGCGTGCAGTAGGAGAGGAAGGAAAAAGTAATCATCACCCGGTTCACCCAAAATGTCAGTGTGGTATTGAAATTTGCACGCCAGGGCCCAGTGCGTGTAAAGAATTGGTAACCTCGGTGACCCGGGTGGACTGCGCGCTCTATCAGTAATTTTCTGGTAACCAGAGGATGGTTTGGACTAGTTAGATTAGGTAGACAGGATAGTTGATAAACAAACCGTGAAAATAAAATGTGCTGCTGATTTTCTACTGTATTGGTTCAAATATTTTGAAATGTTTTTAAAGATTTATATGTAAATGTACATGATTTTTGCATTGCTGCTATAAATGTTATATTAACCGAAAAATTGTTTGTGAATGTTCAGTGTAGTCCGAATCCCCGGGGAAGTATTTAGCTAACGGTGAGCAGAATCCGGTTAGCTGTTGAAGTCACTGGTTTGAGTCATTAGTGCAGGGTTAGGAATAACTGGAAGCACTAATTAGGACCTTTGTTTTCTGGAGTAAATGATAGCTACGAGTCCTGTATAAAACTTTCATTGCGATATCACCTAGTAAGGGTCGCATACGGAAGGAGTAGTAGGGTCTCCGAGGCTTGTCTGGTAAGTAAGATAGTTCGCTGGTGAAATCCTGGCTCAGTACATATCCCCGACTAAGGTGGATGAGTCAGAAGAATAACGGGTTCTATGTTACTAGTGTGAAGGGACAGGCAAAGAAGTCTATCCAGAGTGAATGAAAAGTAGACAGAAGTGGCTTACTAGCAGTGAAAGAAAATTCTTTTATCTCTTTAGAACACTCAGACATAGTGGCAAACGTTGGGAGTGAGTAAATGGTATCCGAGGGTTCAAGCGCAGACCAAGGAGCAGAAAATGAAACAGTGGAGGCAAACTATGATGACTGAAGGACTGAAGGACTGTTTCCTATGATGGGGGTATTAGAAGAGAGGAAAGGAAAGTGTAAAGAAAAGACCCATCATCTAATGCCTGTGGGGGACTCAGAAGATGAGCACCTGGAAGATTTGTTAATGAAGAATCCACCCCCCTATGTTGCAGAATCAGAACCTGTGCATTCTCCAAACCCATTTTCGAAATATCCCAGATGTCGGAGGGATAGTGATACAGATGGAACGGGTACAGACAGTAAAACCAGTAATGGGGATGGGTTTTGCAGACCTAAATCCACGGTCCCGAATTATCAGCCGTTTGGAGAAGGACCACCCCGATTGGTCACTCCGACTGCTCCAAGTATTTATCCTCCCTTGGTACCTCAGGTATTGCATGACAATTCTGCAGAAAAGGCTTTACGAGACAAGGAGAAAGAAGCCCTGGCTAGACAGCGAGAGGATTTAGTTCGAACTATTGCCCAGATACATCCCCATCCTGATTCCCTGACTATTCCAGTAACTATTGGTCCAGCTATTCCACTGTATAGGGATGACCTGGCTAGTCCTCGTCCTCCTGTTATCTCCCCAATACTGCCTACTCCTAGCATCCCTCCCCCGAGAAAGGAAGTATTCATAGATGACGATCAAGAAAGTGAATGTGAGTCAGTGGTTCTGATGGATTTGCCCATTAGAGAGCCTAGGACTAGTACGTCGGGGGCAAGGAGTCAGACTAGACCAAAAGAAGTGTTGATTGAAGGTGCATCTGGAGTTAGGAGTGCCACAGTAGTATCTCCAGAAGAATTAGACCGATGGACAAAAGAGCTGGAAAAAGAGACCACTCCCCAACCCAAAGCATTAGAGATATATAAATTAAGAATAGAAATAGAAGAGATGATGGCTGGAAATGTAGGAGTTGAGCGCCTAAGCTCGTACAGTGAAGAAGAGTTACTGTTTATCAGCAAAAATCTTACCCGGAGTGCTAGGTTGCTCCATGAAAGAATAATGGATACAGCCACAGAAATGGGAATCGATGTTAGTCGCTCCAAAATCCTTCAGAAACCCTACCGAGTAGACTTTTCAGACAAGGATTTAGAAAGCTTGAATGTGGTGGGAAAACAGATCCAGATAAAGGAATTGTTGAAGCTCTTGCAGAAGTGGGGAGAGGTGGGAAAATGGAGAACCCGGTGGGCAAAGAAAAAGGAAGACAGCAGGGCTAAGTCTCAGGCTTCAGAATTCGTGTTAAAGGAAGTAACCCCAACAGAAAAATTGTGCCCCATGAGAGAGGTCCCGGGAGGGAAATATGTCCATGTCCCTTGGTCCCGACAGGATATTGTATCATTTACAAATGACTTCCCGAAATTACGGGAGAAGCCTGTTGATTGGTACAGGCAGGTAGAACGCTTCATAAAAGTTCAGAAATGTCTGCTGAAAGACCTGGATGGGTTTTTCGACATTGTGGTCCCTGTAGATTTGTGGACCGACTGCAAAATTGAAATTGATTGGCCCAGTGAAGAATTTCCCAGAGATGAGAAAACAGGAGCTCCTGCACCTGAAGTAATGAGGAAGTATGAGCAAGTCATACAGTACCTTAAGAAAAAGGTGCCAGCAAAGGAGACGGATTGGACCCGAATAGATAGAACCACCCAAGAACGTGATGAAACTGTGCATTCCTTTTATGAGAGGTTACTGCAAGTATTCAAGACTTACAGTGGTATCGATAATGTGGACATGAAAGACATGACCCATTTCAGTTACAGATTTGTGCTAGGATTAAGGCCTGAAATATCACAATGGATTCGAGATAATAAAATCAGTTGGCAGGGAAAACCCATAGATGATGTCCTGAAATATGCAAAATACTGCGAAGATGAAATCGAAAATAAAAAGAAGGCTCTCAAAGAAAAGGTAATGTGGGCACAGGTGAAATTAGCTGAACAGCAGGAGAAACAGTTAAGTAAATTGACTTCTAGTAACAATGCTCAGAATGCCACGGCTGGGGGAGGAGGAAAGCCCCGAACTAAAATGAGTCGGGAAGAGGCCATGAAGAAATTTCCGTGCCGTGGGTGCGGCCAGATAGGGCATTGGCGAGACGAGTGTCCACACCTGCAGGCCGGTAATGCCCCTGTAAATGGTTTAAATCCACAGGTGCCGAAAGAGGGGACAAGAAAGAACCAGCAACAGGTAAAATTACCTCCAGTACCTCACGCACCTAGACAGAATTTTAAGAATCAGGGTCAGCAGAATGAGAGGGCGGAAGTATGGGAACTCGAGAATGAAAGAAATGCAGTCATTCCACAGTATTTGTTAAATGATACCTTCCTCTGTGAAGATCAAGATTGACGGGGCCTGAGAGGGGAGGATGAGGAGTGCGTACTTGGCGCCTCCTTACCGGTAGACCAGACTGGACCATACATTGAAGGAAAGGTTGAAGGAAAAGACGTCACCTTTCTGTTGGACACTGGTGCTACCAGATCTACTGTAAGAACAGTGGATGTTCCTAACCTACCCCTCTCGGGAGAAGCGATCCAAGTAGTGGGTGTCTCCAATCAAATAATAAGTACTCCAGTAACAGAACCAATGGAAGTTTCTATAGGAAATTTCAAAGAAATGCACAGATTTGTGGTCTGTGATTCCAGTCCTGTGAACCTGCTAGGACGTGATTTGTTGTGCAGGATGCATTATACCATCTATTGCACACCGAAAGGCGTCGAAATTCAGACCCCCGATGAAGATGGTCTGTACAAGCTGATGTTGGTCAGACAAGATTCTGATATCAAACCTTTAACAGTTGAGGATTTACCTGAAGAGCTCCAGTTAAGAGTAGTTCCAGAAGTGTGGGATTTCACAGGAAAAGATGTAGGCTTAATGGCAAATGTGGACCCAGTTAAAATAGCAATAAAAACAAATGCTGTATACCCCAAAACCAGGCAGTACAAAATGAGTGCAGAAGTAAAAGCAGGAGTAGCGACTGAGATTACCAGGCTGCTCGAAGCAGAAATAATAGAGGAAGTGATGAGCAGTCCCTGTAATTCGCCAATCATTGGGATCAAAAAGCCTAGTGGAAAATACCGGGTGGTGCAAGATTTGCGCAAGGTAAACCAAATTGTTGTGCCTTGCTGTCCTGTTGTGCCCAACCCTGCAGTGATACTATATCAGATTCCCTGGAATGCAGAATGGTTCACTGTCATCGACCTGTGCCATGCATTCTTTTCCATCCCATTGCATCCAGAAAGCAAGTTCCTTTTCAGTTTTGAATTTGACAGCCATATCTATGTCTGGAATCGTGTCCCCCAGGGGTACACCGAAAGTCCATCGATTTTCAACCAGATACTAAAAAAGTGCCTTGAAACCCTAGTGCTGCCAAGAGGGTCTGTTTTGGTGCAGTACATAGATGACCTGTTAGTGGCATCCAAAACCCAGACTGACTGTGTCACTGACACAATTGCCTTGCTGAATCACCTAGGAAAAGGAGGACATAAAGTGTCACCTGACAAGTTACAATTTTGTAAAAACTCAGTGAAGTATCTGGGGCACCAGATAGAAAAAGGAATCAGGAAAGTTACTACAGAAAGAATCAAAATAATTAAAGCAATGGAACTGCCCAGAACTCAGAAAGAGGTGAGAATGTTCCTAGGAGTTGTGGGTTACTGCAGACAATGGATTGTAGGATTTGCGGCTCTAGCAAGACCCCTGATAAAAATGACAAAGAAAGGAGTAGAAGACCCCGTCAGTTGAGACAGTGAAAGCATGAACGCTTGGGTAACTTTGAGAAACTGTCTATGTACCGCTCCTGCATTGGGTATGCCTGATTACACCAAGCCCTTTGAGCTATTCTGTGACACGAGAGAGAATTGTGCTCTTTCAGTCCTGACCCAGGAGCACGGATTAGTTAGAAGACCGGTGGCCTATTTTTCGGCCACCCTAGATCCGGTGGCTGCTGGATTGCCTGGATGCCTGAAAGCAGTGGCTGCTACTTGCGTCAGTTTGGAACAGAGTGAGAACATTGTCATGGGACATCACGTCACTGTATATGTTCCTCATTCTGTTGTAATCCTACTGACTAGAACTAAGACCCAGTACCTCACACCTAGTCGGCTGACTAAGTATGAGAGAATTCTAATTGGTGCTGAAAATGTAACCATTTCCCGGTGCAATGTCCTAAACCCTGCGACGCTGTTACCTGTCCCTCTGGATGTAGAAATTGAAGAGGGAGGGGAACATAATTGCATCGATTTAACTGAATTCAGTACAAAGCCCCGTCCGGACATCCGTGAAATAGCGTTACTTGATGGGGATAAGACGATGTTCGTGGATGGCTCATGTTTGAGACATGAGAGTGGGAGTCTGAGTGCTGCCTATGCTGTGGTTACGTTGACGGAAACCATAGAAGCATCTTACCTGAGCGAGGTGAAATCTGCACAAGTGGCAGAGCTCATCGCGTTAACCAGAGCATGTAAGAGGGGTAAGAACAAGAGAATAACTGTTTACACAGACAGCCAGTACTGTTTTGGGGTTGTTCATGACTTCGGCCAATTATGGCTGCAAAGAGAATTCATGACTTCCTCAGGCACCCCTATCAGAAATGGAAAGGTGGTGCATAACTTACTGGAAGCTATCCAATTGCCCAAAGAATTGGCTGTGGTCAAGTGTGCGGCTCACAAATCTGGGAATGATGATGTGACCGCCGGTAATAGGTACGCTGACCAAATTGCACAATTTTGTGCCCGATACCATATGTCCCTCCAAATTGCGTTGTGGGGTGGAAACAGCTGCCAACTTATGTTGTTTGAGAATGTGTCAACGTGGGAAGAATTAAAGGATTTGCAACAGGCAACAGACAGGCAAGAAAAAGGCAGGTGGGCAGCAGATGGATGCAAACTGAGAGATGATGGTGTGGTGGTAAACTCGACTGGGGTGCCTGTACTGCCTGACAGCTTGATAGACCCCATGATCAGAATGATACATGAACCAACACATATGGGAAGGGACGCAATGTGTCGGGTGTTTGACAAGGTGTTCTGTAATTCAAAATTCAGGAACCAGGCGGAAAAGCTTTGCCAGAGGTGCCTAGTGTGTCAGCAATTCAATGCAGGAAAGAGGACTGTAGTGGAACAGAGTACTATTGGAAAGGCAGTAGGTCCCTTTGTCAGAATGCAGGCAGACTTTGTAACAATGCCTAAGTGTCAAGGGTATAGATATATCTTAGTAATAGTTTGCCTATTCTCCAGGTGGGTGGAAGCATATCCCGCAAAGAAAAATGATGCTCTCACTACAGCCAAGTTATTGCTCAGGGAGTTGATACCTAGGTACGGAATTCCCGAGACAATCGAAACGGACCAAGGTGGGCATTTTGCCAACGATGTCCTAGAAGAACTCTGTAAAGCATTCAAAATGAAGCAAAGACTGCATTGTGCCTACCATCCAGAGGCTTCTGGGGTAGTGGAACAAATAAATGGCACCCTGAAATCCAGATTGGCCAAAATGTGTGATTCCACAAAGATGAACTGGATAGAGGCTTTACCCCTTGTGCTGATGAGTTTGAGAAGTATCCCGAACAGAAAAACTGGCCTAAGTCCCCATGAAGTGTTGATGGGAAGAGTGATGCGACAGGCATGGGTACCCGGACACAAACTGCTAAGCATTTCTGATGATATGGTATTAGAATACTGCAAGCAGCTGGGTGACCAAGTGCGTTCTCTCTCTCAGCAGATTGGAGAGACAGAAGACGAGTGGCCAAAGACTCCAGCATATAAACTGCAACCTGGAGATTGGGTGGCGTTAAAGAAACACACCCGGAGCAGTTGCCTGAAACCAAGGTGGGGAAAGCCACGACAAGTGATCCTCGTCACTACAACTGCTGTAAAGTGTGCTGGTGTACCGAAGTGGATCCACGCCAGCCACACAAAGCGGGTAACTGGAGAGAACGCGACTGGAGCTGAAGGCAGTGCAGCGGAAGAGGCTCCCGAGGAAGAGAGTCCGGAGCTAGCTGACATCGAGCTGCCGAGCACAAGTCGAGACGTTGAATGGTTCCCCGCCGACGACCAGGTTCATGACCCAATACGAACCAGGAAATATTCCTACTTAGACAGTGAGTGGGATAGTCCAGGTGAGCTAGAAATAGAGGAAGAAGGTCAGGTCAACGAAAATCACAACACACCTGATCAGGAAGTAGGCCAAGTAGGGTCAGATCAAGACATCGAAACTCCTCCTGAAACTCCAGAGATTGGAGAGGGACAGATAGAAATTAGAGCTGACGTTCATGCAGAAGAAAGCGAAGAGATCGAAGAGCATGAACAGGAACAGACAGAATTAGATCAACGTGCTCAGACAACAGAAATAAAAGCAATCAGAAATAAAAAGCAAGTACGATTTGAATCTGAGCAGGGTCAGATTAGGGACCAGGCAGAAGAAATAGATGAAAGACCTGGAACTAGTCAGACAGGCAGGGAAACAGAGGTGCCACAACAAAAAGTAAAGAGAGTGCACGAAGAAGGCCAAGTTTCCTCAACAACTGGGAGGCACGGAGGCAGAAGTGCACCCCGATACGTCAAGAGACTGAGGCTCAGACTAAAGACAGTCGAAGAAAAACTGAAAGACCGAAAAAAGGCTGAAAGTGAAAGAAAGGCAGCCCAAGGCAAATCGCTAAGAAAGAGCGACAGAATAAAGAAACAGAACCGACTGTATCGGAGCCCTGAGTGGACTTACTTTGTGTTGGAGGAAATCGACGAGCCACACCACAGTGGCAACAGTGACGAAGAGTCCATCGCTGATCGGAGTTCTGACGAAGACCCTCCTTGAAGGGAGCCCCGAAGTGAGCCTTTGGTGCAAAGAAACGAAGAGGGGTAGCAAAAGCCACCTGTAAGCTAAAAATGTCTGATCCGAGTGTCTCTGGAAGATCCACATGTGGGTGTCTTAAAACCTGTTGTAAAATATGCTTTTGTAGTATAGCAATGCTAATTGTAATGTGGATAGGATTAACAGTTTTTCTACCTTTTATGATAAGTAAAAATCCTAACTTGTCCCCTACTGAACCAGAAGCAGTAGACGCAGGGGTTGTACAGACTGCAGAGACACCACGAAGTTTAGAAAGACGCGACAAACAAGTAAGACGGACACACACACAACCTAATTTAGAAGCATCTAATGAGGATGGACTACACTTTCACAAAATGAGAAACAGGACACATTTAAATGTTTTTGCTAACTTGTTAGTGCATTACGTAGAAGCTATGGAAATAGAGGACTGTTATGTCTGCATGAAGCTACCAACTTCAGTGGCTGAAGGCGTGACATATCACCATCTACCTTTGACCTATGGAATTTCCTGTAGTATATTAGCTAGCTTGTTTTATAGGAGCACTTTACAGTACTATTACTCAAATGCTGACGTAGTATTTTCTGAACTTCCCATTAGAGGACACCTGAACCTTGTACATACTAAAAGTGACGTGACCCGTTATATGGGAGAATATTTTCTGACTATAGGCAACATAGATTTAGATGAAGCAAGACAAGCTAATCTGACCTGTTCTCTGCAAGAGCAGGAAAAGATGTTTATAAAGATGGCAGACAGAAGGAGAGAAAAGTTTCAGAAGAAAGCAAATGACGAAAAGGATAGAGTCCCTAGGTGGGCTGAGCACATGGATAACACCTCGCAGGGCGAAGCTAGTCCTGCCTTGTTGTTGGATTTTGAACGAAAGGGGAAA
>NW_028250809.1:0-11734 GCF_964263255.1 Lissotriton vulgaris | reverse complement strand
GAAGTAGGTGTAATCCTCCACAAAATATTCACTGAAAATTCGGTATTTTCAACTGAGTTTATTACTCATTTTTACTCATTTTTAAGTTTGTAGTGTTTTCCAATTCAAACAATAAATCCACTGCCAAAATACATATTAATATTCTTGTTCCATATTAATATTCTTGCTCCAATGCATTTCGGGCTATTAGCCCTTCATCGGGGAGCCTACACAAGAAAAGACGAACATATCCATCAGTCTATTTGTCAAATATGAGGGTTTAGAAAAGTGAACTGAAAATAGTGATAGTCCCTTAATCCTAGGTATACACCAAGTGATAAAACAAAAACTCGTGTGAAACGCGATGCTTAACCTGCGTTATTTCAATCAATAAAGAAAACAAAGGAACAAGAAATGTGACCATGTGGTAGACACAATGATTAACCACGAAAGTTACCTATCGATAGTGCGAGCAGGTTTAACTGAGTGATGTTCACCAATAGCTTGGTGGCGAACCCGGTCATCCCGGTTTAGAAAGCGTGCTGCGTTAGAAAAGGTAAAGGCGGCATGCGAGATAGCGAACCCAGTAGTCCCAGTTTAAAAAGCGTGCTGCGCCAGGAAAGGTAAAGCGGCATGTAAAACGGCATGAAAAAACTTACTTCTGGCTGGATTTCTCAGCGTTTCGAAAAAGCGCTGACCGCAGACCGGCATGTTATTCCGGAAATGCGGTGGGGGTGTTAATAACTAACGTGAATGGTTAGTGCATGTCCACGTGATCGCGAGTAAGGGAGATGAAAAGAGGACTTAAAAATGTGAGAAACAATAAAGTACACTGCGAGACTATGTTTAAGAAAAAGACAAAGATAAGTGAAAAGCATTCAAGTTCTGATTAAAATAAATGAACAGCATTCAAATCAAAAAATTAATTAAAACATTAATTAAAAAATTAAATAAAAACATCCTGATTAACGAAACCACACAGTGGAGAATGGATCAGAACCAATGCACCCTCGTGGTGCAATAATGTTGTTATACAGTTATTTACAGGTAGCATGAAAATTCGATCCGTTCATTCAAGCCAAATGGCTTGGTCGAATTTAATTTGTAGATCCAGAAATTTTCTCTCTGTAGTAATACCCTATTGTTGTCTCTTCCTTCCAATTTCTGAACAATTTCCAATGCCATGAATTTCAGTTGGGCTATGGTATGGTTAGAATCCAAAAAATGTGACGCTATTGATGATTTAAGGTTTTTTGTTCTGATGTTAGATTTGTGTTCATTCACACGAGTTTTCAACTTGCGTTCCGTTTTGCCCACGTACACCTTCCCACATGGGCATTTGAGTAGGTAAATTAAGTTAGTTGAGTCACATGTGGCCGTGACCTTAAGGTTGATGTTATATCCTTTCATTGGGTGTGATAATTTATTACCTGTAATCACATTATGACAGTTGTTGCAGTTATTGCATGCTCTAGTACCTTTGTGGATCATAGTTTGTTCTGTTGGGTATTTGAGAATTTCTCCCAGGTTTTTGCCCCTTGTGTGTGCAAATATTGGTTTGGCTTCAAACATGTTATTGAAGTCTGTCTCTAATTGTAACATTGGCCAATGTTTTAAAATGACTCTTTTATACATTGAGCTAACGTTGGAATATTTAGAAACAACGACCATCCGGTCATCTTCTTTTTTCTTGTTTGAAAGTTGTAGAAGTTCTTGTCTAGGCAAATCTTTTACTTCATTTTTGGTTTTTGCGAGTAAATCATCTGGGTATTCTCTCGCTTTAAAGCGGTTAATCATTTCATCCATTCTGTTTTCCAAAACTTTGGGATCAGAGATAATTCTTTTGACTCTCAACAGTTGAGATTTGGGCAGGTGATTTTTCAAAGATGGTTGGTGAAAACTCGAATAATGTAACATATTGTTACGGTCGGTTGGTTTTCTGAAAATGTCTGTAGTGATTTGGTGATCTTTTATGGTGATGCGAACATCCAAAAAGGTTATTGTGTTAGAATCAGTGGTCCAGGTAAATTGAATACGTTGATTGGCTACATTGAGGTTGGTTAATGCAAGTTCCAGGTTGTCGCGTGAGCCTTTCCATAAGATGAATAGATCATCTATGTAGCGTACATACATCTTTAGATGACTCTTCCACAGTGGGTTCTGCCAGATGTTGTTATTCTCAAACTCTCCCATGAAAATATTCGCGTATACTGGGGCCGCTGAATTTCCCATGCTAGTGCCCACTAGTTGCAAGAACCACTTATCTTTGTAGGTGAAATAGCTGTGATACAGCGTGAATAGTGTTAGCTCCATCAGGAATAATTTCAACGATTCTTCTATATCCAATTTCATGATAGCTTGTTCCATGGCGTCTATACCTTCCTGATGTGGAATGGAAGTGTATAGCGAACTTACATCCGCTGTGCACAACCATAATTGTTCACAGGGATCTATTTGAATGTCTTGTAATCTCCTCAAAAAGTCAGTAGTATCCCGAATGTAGCTAGCCATTGACTGTACGATGGGTTGAAGGTGTCGGTCTAGATATTGACCTACTGGTTGATGTATGCTACCACATGTCGACACAATGGGTCTAATAGGAGGGTTCATCAGATCTTTGTGGATTTTTGGTACAGCATATATGCGAGGACTTTTAGGATGCGATTTCAGTAGAAAGTTCTTAGTTTTTTGTTTGATGACGCCAGATGTTTGTGCTTTGTTTACTATTTCTTGTAGTATCCTCATGAATTGTGTAGTAGGATTTCCTGTCAGTTGTGAATATGTGGTCTCATCAGATAAATGTTCTCGAATTTTTTGATGATACATTGTAGAGTTCATAACGACAAGCGCACCGCCCTTATCTGCTTTAGTGCATGTTATATCTTCATTGTTTGCAATTTTTTTAAGCATATCACGATCCTTTTGTGTGATGTTTTTAAAAGGATTTTTCTTGAAATTGATGGTTTGTAGGTCCTTTTTGACCATTTGTTCAAATAGGTCAATGGTTTTGTGACTTTGAGGCGCTTGGAACGAGCTTGTGACTTTTAGGCCCATGAGTGGGTCGGGTTCATTGTCACCCATTGATGGTGCTATATTGGTGAAGAAATGACGTAGTTTGAGTTTCCTGATCAGTTTAAATGTACTGATTTCCAGTTCTAAAAGATCAGTTCTGGTCGTTGGCTAAGGGATGTTATCAAAGGCCCTTTGATCACACTTTTCATGATTGTTACAATATCGCCCTGGGTGTTGGGCGACACCTTAGAGCACCTAAGATCATAAAAACTAATCGTTTGGAAAACCAAAATAACAGCAGTGCACGGGTTTCCCCATACATAAGCAGGAGAAGTAGGACATGAATAAAACAGCACTTCCCGGTAGGTCAAGGTTCAGGGGGCAAAATGTGCTCTCTATCAATGTGATCACTCTTGGTGCACCCAAGGTTTCAACTTTCTAAATTGTCACAGAGAGCTTGTTTGAGCTAATTCTCCAATCCCACAATAGAAACCGAGAGACTGCAAACACCATTTGCTCCTGTGATCCGTTCCCAAGAATCCTCGCTGCTTCCAAGTAATGTACCATGCCCATCAACTTGTAGACCGGGATGATCCATCTTCTCCGGGGCAAGACATACGTTGAGAAAAAGAAAAGTAATTGGGTCACTGACTCCACCAACTGTGGACAGTAAGGAAGTTCTGCACCACATTTCACCAATTTGCATGTAAATGAATTAAGTGTCAGAGCACTGATTATGCAAACTTTAACTCCATGCCTTCCCTTCTAAATTCAAGGCAGATGGTCTTTTATAGCCTGCTAAAAGTGTTGAGGGAAGCAAAACAATTCAAGATTATACCTTCAATTTAATCATGTTGAATGGATCTCAGACTCCGAATTTTAATTGTGTGGATTTATTATAAGGCCAAAAATAATTTAATATAAACACACCTCAATATCAGAGTATATAAGTACATAAAAATCAATACAGAGCTGAGTATATCAATATAATTCATTCAGCACAAAAGGCATATTATGATGAACTCCAAAATTAAAATGCAACAAAGGATAGAATCTGAGTCCAATTCTCTTTTCATTTAAGGGAAAACCAAACATATCTTTCCCTGCTCCGCTCTAAATGAAAGTCCTACCTATTTCCTGATATACTATCCCAAAAGTGTCAGCACATGTTGACTTCCTAAGAAGTACTCACATCAAATGGGTATGATCGCTTAGAGCTATGGAGTTCGCTCCAAGATGCTTCTTCTCCTCCGAAATAAGCACAAGTCTCTCGTATATGTTCCTGCGCATCAGACAAAATGACAATGTTCAACCCACAATACTTAACATGGTAAACTTTTCCATTTACATCATCTTTCAGTAAGTTTCCACAGAAGTCCTAATTAATTCTTCTTCTTCCAGTGGCTTTGGTTCTCAGATAGGCCAGAACTCCCTTTTCACCTTCCAGACTTCTTCCAAGACATTCCCGGTATCTCCTTAAATCCAAGAATAACAAGATTGAATTCCTGCACCTGCAGTAGGATGAGAACATACTGTCTTCGAGCACAAAAAGGATTCATTTAATTTTTAATTCTTGAGCAACCAAGGAGAAATGTAACCAAAAAAAACCTGCAGTTTGGTCCTAAAATGCAGGCAACTTAAACTAAACACAAATTACATTGCACTAATAATATTTCATCCTGCACATTATACATACAGGAATTTAGGATTCCTTTAATACAAACAAAGGCCTATTCAAATGTGCACTCTTCATTTTAAAGTGAATGCAAATTGAAAAGATGCATCTTAATAGTCATGAAACACTGCAAACTATAATAATACACGTGAGTGCCTTTAAACCATGAGTACAGTGCATCCATACAATTTAGAGTGCTACAAGCGCTCTATTGGCACCAGTCCTAAATTCTAAGTGCAGGTTTTTTGCTTGGAGTGTCCGAAACCTATCCAAGTAAAGTTCAAAGCTAAAAAATAATTTGCTGGTTATGAACTTGTCAATGATACTCCCCCAGTTGTGCTCTTTCCATATTTCTTCCAGCATAGAGTCCCAATTGGTTTGCTTCAGTTTCACATAAAGGCCTTTTAGCATTTGGGTAGGGGAGTGCCAGAGCTCCTCCATCTTAACAAACTTGCTCTGCATTTTTATTTTCTTAAACCATGGGATACTGACTCCTTCATCAATAGTGACTGTTTATGCCAGTGCCTTCCAAATCAGGTGTTGTCCGGAGGTTGCACTCAAAACGTCAGGAGTTTTAAAAGGATGACCAGGTTGAATCTCTTCAGTGCTAAATCGAGTAGCAAAGGTAAGATGGGGGTGCTTGCGGGTAGGTTAAAGAGTGACCTGATGAATTAGTTGAGTAGATGTATCAGCGCAAACCCAAAGATCAGTGCTGTATGTAGCCCCAGATACTGCTGTAGCCCTATAAACCTGGAGGGCCGGTGTCCCTGATCCACTGAAATAGCCTTATGTTTTGTTCATATGGATGAGGCTCTCTGTGTCAGGGTGGTTCAACT
Source organism: Lissotriton vulgaris (assembly GCF_964263255.1). NCBI lineage: Eukaryota > Metazoa > Chordata > Amphibia > Caudata > Salamandridae > Lissotriton > Lissotriton vulgaris. The sequence continues at coordinate 6,232 of NW_028250809.1, read as the reverse complement.
TTTCCACATTTGCGGGCCCAGGACATATTGTCAGCCTTGATAGTCAATAGATTTCACCTGATCCAAGGGTGCCCTCACTATGTTTAGCCTGCCTCTGAAAAAGCGGTGTGAGTCTTGTGTCATGAATTTCAACTTTGTCAGGTTCATCTCCAGACACCTCTCAGAGCAAAACTGTGCAAAGCAGTCCAATCTTGCCTCCAGGCCATGCGGGTTTGGGACATAAGACGGGTGTCATCAGCAAATAGGAGTATAGGGGTATAGTCGCCTGCAGATTTGGGGGCCTAATGTTTGCAGTGTAACAATCTATTGACTGCTCCTTTAATGTTGAAGAGCGTGAGGGCTAGCACACAACCCTGCCTGCCTTTTTGGGATCCTGTGTGTGAGGTCCCCTCCTGCGTTCCATCTCACCTGGGCATAGGTTTCTAAGTGTAAGATCTTTAGGGTCCTTAAAAGATTACCTGGATGCCATATGACTCCGGCACCCTCCAAAGATTTTCCCTCAGTACCAGGTCAAAGTCCCCCCTTTGAAGGAGACTTAAAGGTGTTCTCACCTCAGGACGACATACTTCCAGCAAATCATGATGAAGCAGAACTCCTGGTTGATGAGGCCGACCTTGACCTGCTAGGATGACAAGGTCTGCCCCCCATGCTTGTAGTCTGCAGAGTAGTTGCCTAGCAAATGTTTTCCCACTGATGTCAATCAGGCTAATAGGTATATAATTGGAGGGGATATCCCGCCTTCCCTTCTTATGGAGTGGGACGATGGTAGCTCCAGGCCAGGAGGAGGGATATCCTTTCCTCTCAGGATGGTGTTTCCAAGAGTGTTCAGGTGGGGGACCCAGATTTCTGGTTGTGAAAGGTATCATTCACAAGGAATACCATCTGGGCCAGGTGCCTCCTCCCACTTCAGCAAGGAGAGTGCCTGAGTTGTCTCTGTGATGGCCAGTTCAAAGGTGACATCAGCATGTGACCCAACACTTTCCTCTGGTTGATCTGTGGAGAGGTCTATAGCGCTGTCCTTTTCCCACACCCTGTATAACTCGCTAAAGTGTTCTACTAATACCTCCAATTGGACCACGGTGTCCAGATGGTTATCAATTGTACAGGACCCCAGAGCAATGAGTTGCCTGAAGGCCCTTGATGTTCTTGTTATTGAGGGCTTCAGAGAGTTCATCCCACTGCTCAGTCTCCTACTATCTTTTGGCTTTAATTATAACATGCTTATATGTTCTTCTGGCATTTATAATTCCACTCCTATCTCCTTCTTTTACGGCCTCTATGAGAACTGTTTTCTTTTGGTGTGTCTGCAGTCCTCTTTGTCCCACCCAGGGAGGTTAGTTGGTAAGTGGCCCCTTCGCCCCTCTTCATTGAAAACAAGTTCCAGTGATTCCATAAGTTCACAGTACAAAATGTATCCTAATAATGTCCAAGCCTTCAAGAGGGGCATTTTTATTCTGCAAAAAGATAATGTATTTGAGCCTGGATTCAATTGCTGTCTGCAATTGTGGCCCATTTTAAGATACTTCTGTTGTTGCAAGCTTCCACCCTACTGGTGATGCTACTGTTTTGGGCCATGCAAGTGGGAAGGGTTGTGCCAGGAAGTGGCACTCAGTGCATCATGGTCGCTATTGGTTCTAAGGACAACCCCCATATCTACTAGGCTAGGTCAAAGTAAGTTGTCCACAAAAATGAAATCTATATTACTTGTGTACAAACCTCTGTTAAATGTGGGATGTGGGGGACAGTCATAGTAGCACTAGATTGCCTTGATTGTTTAATCATTGTATTCATTCTTAGATCGTAGCGCTAGATTGCCTTTATTGTTTATGCATTGTAATCATTTTTAGATCGTAGCGCTAGATTGCCAAAGTACGCTGTTACTACAGTTTCATTTGTGCTGCGCTGCCTGTAGATTTTGATGTGTGCCTGATTGTGCCGGGCCACTGCCATTTGCATCGCATTTGCTTCCTGTTTCGCTTTAGGCTGCTTGCCATTTTGTTGTTGTTTTTGTGCCTCCCTGCCTGGGTCTCCACCCTGCTCCCGCCTCCCAGCTGCTCCTCCCTCGCCCCTCCCCCCTCCACTACCCTCTTATGACAGATGCTTTTGCGCGCTGCGTTCACGCGCAGCGGTCGCCCCCATGCACGCCGAAGGTGCGCCAAAGGTAAGCCCGTCTATGCCCGTCCACGCCTGGACCGCGCCCAGCGCCAGACCCCCTGGTCCCCGCAAAATCCAATCCACCCGCATTACATACGACGCCGCAACCCTCTCAGCACTTAACCCCGGCCGCACACCACTATGCTACCAAGCTGCCCCAGGACACACCCATGGACCCTTCACCTGCCACTCCTGCATGTTCGACTGCATCAGGACCCACACCAAATCCACTAACTCCAGACATAATTCTGACTCTAACCACCTCAAGTGCATCCTGTTGAACACCCGCTCGGTCCACAGACACTCCATTGAACTCTGGAACCTACTCGCCACCACTTTACCGGACGTCGCCTTCCTTACAGAAACCTGGATGAACGCCTCTTCAGCATCCGACATCGCCATAGCCATCCCGGACGGTTCTAAGATCATCTGAAAGGACCGCATCAACCAAACAGGAGGAGGCATCGCCATCGTCCATAAGAACACCATCCGCATCACAACCAGCTCCGACGACAACATCGCTACTGCCGAACACCTTCACTTCCAGATCCACACCAACCCCAAGACCACACTCAGAGGCACCCTCATCTACAGACCACCAGGACGCCGCACACAATTCAGTGAAGACATCACTGACTTCATCAGCCCACATGCCCTCACCTCCGAAAACTACATTCTACTGGGAGACCTCAACTTGCATTTGGAAAAGAAAACTGACAGCAACACCACCTCCCTTCTGGACAACCTGGATAATCTCGGTCTCAAACAACTTGTTGACACCCCCACCCACCTTGCCGGGCACACGCTCAACCCTATCTTCACCTCCAGCAAGCACATCTCCTTTGATCACACCACAACACTCCATTGGACGGACCACAGCTACGCCCACTTCAGCTACAACAAAACTACGACCCAAACCCACCACATCCTATTCCTCGAAGAAATTGGAACAAAATCACCACCAACCAGCTCTTCACTTCGCTCCACCAAACCGCCCCGCCATATCATCGGACCCAAACCAAGCAGCCACCAACCTCACACAATGGATCACCCACAGCGCCGACAAACTAGCACCCTTGAAGAACCATCTATTGAAGCAAAATAACAAAAAAGCCCCCTGGTTCAACGATGACCTTAAGAAATCCAAGAAGCTCTGCCGCACTCTCGAGAAAGCCTGGAGAAAAAACCCTACCACTGACAACCTGACCGCTTTCAAGAACGCCACCCGCAAACACCACCAACTGATCTGATCCACCAAGAAATCAGCATTCAAGGATCAACTCGACAACAATGCCCTAAACAGCAAGGAACTATTCAACATCGTCAAAGAATTTACCAACCCCACCGCCGGCACCAACGACATCACTCCCTCCCAAGACCTCTGCGACTCTCTATCCTCATTCTTCCACAACAAAATCGCCGACATGCATAACAGCTTTGAAAACCAATCCGAAGACCAGCCCACTCCACCCACCTCCGAACCAATACCGCACTCTAACATCCTTTTCGCCTGGAACCCAATCACCACTGAAGACACCATCCGCCTGAAGAACTCCATCCACTCAGGACCACCAAACGACCCATGTCCTCACCACATTTTCAACGAAGCAGACTCCATCATCGCACCCCATCTCCGCGAAGCCATCAACTGTTCCTTCAACTCCGCTACCTTCCCGGAAAGCTGGAAACATGCCGAACTCAGCGCCCTTCTGAAGAAACCCACAGCAGACCCCACTCAACTTAAGAACTACCGCCCCATCTCGCTCCTCCCATTCCCTGCCAAAGTCATTGAGAAAGCCGTCAACAGTCAACTCGCCGCCTTCCTCGAATCCAACAAATCCCTCAACCCCTCACAGTCCGGCTTCCAAGCCAAACACAGCACCGAAACCGCCCTCATCGCAGCAACAGACGACATTCGAACTCTACTGGACAACGGAGAAACAGCCGCCCTCATCCTACTCAACCTCTCCGCAGCCTTCGACACAGTCTGTCATAACACCCTCATTCAACGACTCAGCAACATTGGAATACAAGGGAAAGCATTGGACTGGATCATCTTGTTCCTCGCTGGAAGAACCCAAAGAGTCCGCCTCCCCCCTTTTAAATCAGAGGCCACTGAAGTCATCTGCGGCGTACCACAAGGATCATCACTCAGTCCCACCCTCTTCAACGTATACATGAGTCCCCTCGCATCCATCGCTCGCCAACACAACCTCAACATCATCTCCTACGCTGATCCAGCTGATCCTCTCCCTCACTAAAGACCCATACACCGCCAAAACCAACTTACACGAAGGAATGAAAGAAGTAGCCGAGTGGATGAAGAACAGCCGTCTTAAACTAAACTAAACTCCAACAAAACGGAAGTCCTCATCTTAGGCTCACCCCCCTCTGCCTGGGACGACTCCTGGTGGCCACCGGCCCTGGGAACAGCACCCAGACCTACTGATCATGCACGTAACCTGGGCTTCATCCTGGACTCCTCCCTCTCGATGACCAGACAAGCGAACGCCATCTCATCATCTTGCTTCAACATCCTCCGCATGCTCAAAAAAATCTTCCGTTGGATCCCCACCAAAACAAGAAAGACGGTCACCCACGCACTGGTTACCAGCCGACTGGACTACAGAAACACCCTTTATGCCGGAACAACAGCCAAACTACAGAAGAAGCTCCAACGCATCCAAAACGCCTCAGCCAGACTCATATTGGACATCCCTCGGCAAGCTCACATTTCCGGCCACCTGAAAGACCTTCATTGGCTCCCCGTCAACAAGAGAATAACGTTCCGCCTCCTCACCCACGCAGACAAAGCCCTCTACGACCAAGGACCCGAATGCCTCAACACGCGACTGTCCTTCTACACCCCCTCCCGCCAACTACGATTGTCCAATCAAGCCCTCGCCGCCATTCCGCGCATCCATAAATCCACCATGGGGGGAAGATCCTTCTCCTACCTAGCGGCCAAAACCTGGAATTCTCTCCCCACCCACCTCCGCCTTACACAAAACCACCTCGCCTTCAGAAAGCAACTAAAAACTTGGATATTCGATAAGTAAAGCAAACCCCTCCCTCAAGTGCCTTGAGACCCTCTGGGTGAGTAGTGCTCTATACAAATCTCTGAACTTGAACTTGAACTCTGTACAGCATTAGTGACCATCAGGTCATACGTCACCAGAAGATCAAAAAGTTGAGCAGCCACCCGAGGGTGCTTGGCAGTTTGGTCACCATTACCACCAGTCAGTTCCTTGGTTCCCAGGTTTACTAGGGTAGGGCACACTGGCAAGATTGTATTACAATCCCCTGCTATGATATATAGGTAGCTATAGCGTGTTGAGTCGAGCATGCCTAGAAGTGGAGTCACTGCAACTGATCGATGGTTTGCCAGGGTAGAACAAATGTAGATGTTTATGGCAGCACTATGCCTAGTTCCTTTGGTTTTCCTTTTGAAATATCCATGCCCATTAGATCTCCGGAGTCTTGTGGCATAGTCCTAACTTTTGGGAAGAGATTTGTCCTACGCCAAATCATCAGGCCGCCAGAAGCTCCTCCCGCTAGTGATTGGTCTGCATTTACAGCAAACGTGATGTATCCTGATCTAAGACCGGTTCTAGTGCCCATTTTTCCTATAACACAATGATGTGATATAGGTCACCAAAGGTGCCCCACTCAGGATCCGCTGGCTTGGCTCTGACCCCCACTACGTTCCATGACAAGACTTTAAGAGACCCAATCTAATTCCAGTCTGCCCTGCCTTATGGGTTTCTGAAATGGTGTTCAGCCTCTCATGTCTTGTTTCTGACTTAGAGGGGGTTGTGAATGTTCCCTCACAGTAATTCAACAGATGCTGTATCATCCGGACCTCAGCTATTTGTGTATTTGATTGCATATCAAATTTAATATTAATAGCTTTAGACTGCTTTTCCCCTAGTCAGTTAGTGTCTGACAGGTTGCCCCCCAGGAAGGTTAAAGGTAGCAGCATTTGCTTGATGCTATGGGCATTAGGTAGGGTGAATTATCTTGAATCTTATCAGTGACGTTGTGGGAGGTCTGTATCTGTCTTCCAGGGGTATGAGCT
>NW_028250808.1:0-18874 GCF_964263255.1 Lissotriton vulgaris | reverse complement strand
TCCCATACAATTGCATCTAAAATGGGCCAAGCGATGGATTTAGGCCCAGATCCTTGTACTTGGGTGAATGTATGACATTGTTCTACATTCTGTCCATCAACTGTGTTTTTTGCAATTTTCCCCCCGAGTGTGCTGGGTATACTCAGACTTGAGTCCCAGGCTCTCCACACCACTGGAGTCAAGCTAACCAGGCTGATGAAGGCTGATAGCCAGAAACCGGTCCTTGGATGCTTGATTCCGGTCTGAGAAAGACACGGCTTGGTAGTTCCGACTGGACTGTTCCCATGAGGCACAGGTTCAGAGCTGATTTGCATATAGCCAGTGTCTAACCCAGGGTGGTGTGGAGTGCAAAAAAACGATGGATTTAGACCCAGATCCTTGTACTGGGGTGAATGTGTGACATTGTTCTACATTCTGTCCCTCAATTGTGTTTTTTGCAATTTTCACCCCGAGTGTGCTGGGTATACTCAGACGTGAGTCCCAGGCTCTCCACACCACTGGAGTCAAGCTATCCAGGCTGATGAAGGCTGATAGCCAGAAACCGGTCCTTGGATGCTTGATTCTGGTCTAGGAAAGACATGGCTTGGTAGTTCGGACTTGACTGTTCCCATGAGGCACAGGTTCAGAGCTGATTTGCATATAGCCAGTGTCTAACCCAGGGTGGTGTGAAGTGCAAAAAAAGATGGATTTAGGCCCAGATCCTTGTACTGGGGTGAATGTATGACATTGTTCTACATTCTGTCCATCAACTGTGTTTTTTGCAATGCAGGAGGAGATGGCACACTGTAGTCGGGATGTGGCTAGGGGGATGGTCACAATGACCTCAGCACTTGAACTGCTGCAAACCGAGAAGGTGGCCACTACAGCAGAGGGGGGGACAGTGAGGAGGCTTCTAGCCATAGTAGCATTACGCCCTCTCCCACCGAGACCAAGAGGCGCAGCGAACGCCACAGTGCTGCCCAGGAATATACTGGCAGTGCAGACAGTGGGGCCAAGGAACGTGGCAGTGCAGCACATAGGCGCAAAAAATAGAGCCAGCCATGGTTGTACATTTATGGGTGATGTAACCCATAGGTGTATGGAGACTTTCATATTTTTAGTTTTTTTTTTTTTTATTGGGAATATAAGTGCAGTTACAATTAATAAAAAAACATTATTCATAAAATCCGGAGATAAAAGCAGCAGTTCTTACAAAAGGACACTAACAAATCCCGACTAGACAATCCAATAAGTTATGTGGCAATAAATATAAGCTCAAGTTATACAATACGGCTGAAACAATTTCATAATAATTACATCTTATTACCATTTCATAATAATCAATCTTCTGCGGGTAATCGAACACTAATAATAGGCTCTAAAAGACAATTTTACAGTTTAACTTTTTACAGCTTTGATTTCCTCCAGTCTGTGACTGGGGCCCAGAGTCTTCTTCCAAAGTCCTGAGTTCTTATTCCCTTAAGTTCATACAGTGCAGACTCAATATTATGTATTACGAGCAATCAGGTGAGCCACATTTGGAAAGAGGGGGCCTCACTATCCTTCCAGCCGGCCGAAATCAAAAGCCTAAGCACGGCCACAGATAAAAAAAATCAAAGCTTCTTCCTCTTTCCCAAGTTTTAGGTTGGAATCCATGCCCAGAATCATTAGGGTAGGGGATAGGTCAATCCTATGTCCTAGCAGCCCCCCGCCCCCAAAATTTTTCAATCTCTTTCTTTACCGGTGTTAGAAGATTGCAATTACAAAACATATGAAGTAAGTCTGCTTGCCTATTCCCGCATCTTGGACATGTATCATCCGTCCTGACCCCCCAAGAAAATAGTTTCGCCGGTGTGTAATAAAGATTAAACACTGTCTTATAGTGCTGGGCCCTTAAGTTTGTAGCTCTAAAGATCTTCTTATTCAGTTTTAGGGCCTTATCAACATCTACATCAGGATTTCCCAATTTTCTTGCCCAGGCTACCTCGGTCTTATCAACATCATCTTTGATCTCTGATATTAGAAGATTATATATGGTGTTAATTTTGCTGCGCCCTCTAGTAAACACCTCTAATAAGGGACAGACATCGGGAGGTAACAGTTTTGGTCTCTGAGCCTTCATTATACAAATTATTTGTGTATAAACAAACCAATGATTATCTGGGATTCCATATCTACTTTGTATAATATCGAAACGTACTACTCCCTCTCCGTCCATCAATTGCCCCAGGGTTTTAATGCCCAGCTCTCTCCATATTTTAAGAGTTCTGTCGGCTTCTATTGCTGAGAGGAGGCTGGATTTATAAATATGTAAATATGAATTGTTTTTTGGAATATTACAATGCTTTCTACAAACCGTCCAAACTCTCCAGACACCATCCATAATCTTAAATCTTGCCTTCTTGAAGAATTTGCGGTTAGTTTCACATACCATTAGCCCCTGTGCCTTTCTGCCTAACAGTAGTTCAAATATGGAAGGAGGGCGTTCTACTTCTACCGTTGGGTCGTTGCCATTTGACTCAGACTGAAAGAGCACTGACATTTATGTCAGCAGGCAAGTCCAATGATAAATCCTTAAATTAGGGAGAGCCAAGCCTCCCCTATCTTTGGGGAGAGACAGCAAATTGGTGGCTCGTCTTATCTTCCCAAATTGCCAGATAAACCTATTGAAAATTGATTCCAGATTTGTAATAATTTTCTCCCCCTGAAATAAAGGGATGGCTCGAAATAGATACAGAATCTTAGGAAACATTGTCATTTTGACTGCGTTAACCCTCCCGATCAGGGACAGATGTAACCCATCCCACCTTTTCAGCTCAGATTTGATTGATTTAATAAGTGGGGTATAATTTTCCTTCACGATTTTCTCAACCGAAGCATTAATTGTCACCCCAAGATAAACTGCTGCTTCTACAAATCTGGGATCAGCCTTCACGATCTTTTTTGTACAAATGATCTGGGTCTTAGATTCATTTAATAAATATCCAGACCTAGCGCCAAACTTTTTCGTCAAATCAGACAAAACCTCTATTGCCTGCTGGGGCTCCGAAGAGAACACCGCAATGTCGTCCGCGTAAGCTAGGACTTTATTTTCATGCCCATTAAAAATTACCGGTCTTAACCTTGGGCTTCTAGTATAGCCTGAATTAGCTGATCGATATATAGGGAGAAAAGGATCGGAGAGCACGGGCATCCCTGACGGGTTCCCCTCTTTATAGGAAACAAGGTCGATTTCTCCCCCATAACGGTCACACTGGCGACTGGATCTTGATACATCGCCCTTAGTGCCCTAATGATTTTCTGTCCGAACCCTCTACCTGCTAAAATATCCCACAGATAACTCCAGACCACCCGGTCAAATGCCTTTTCTGCGTCGAGCAGGATCATGGCCATCTCCCCTCCCGTAGCAGCATGGGCATCAAATAGAGCTATAGCTCTGTTGGTATGATCCGTCGTGCCACGTCCAGGGACAAACCCATGCTGCCAAGGGGAAACAAGACCGCCTATGATCCTGCCCAACCTCCTAGCCCAGATCTTCGAGTAAAGCTTGGTGTCGGAGTTAATCAGCGAGATAGGTCTATAAGACCCCGGGTTCTCGCTAGGTTTCCCTTTTTTATGGAAAATGATAATATTAGTCTCCTTCCATGAGTCTGGGGTTTGACCTGAGCATACTATCCCATTAAAGAGATCTACAAGTAGGATGATAAATTCGGATTCTATACTCTTATAGACCTCTAGAGGAATGCCATCGGGTCCTGCTGCCTTCCCCGAGGCCAGCTCATGTAGAGCAGATATAACCTCCAATTGGGTAATGTCTTTATCTAAATCTTCTTGTAATACCGTATCTAGAAGTGGTCCTTGGTCTTCCATAATATCCTGTTGTTCCCTATCTCTATTCTCCTCATCATAAAGTCTTTGATAGAAGTCTCTAAAGACATGTAAAATATCATTAGTTTCTGTGTATTCGTACATTTTTAGACCTCTCTTGTATCAGGCGGAGAGCAAGGGCTCTACCCCCATGTTCACCTGTTTCGTAGCGGTTGGCCCTGGTAGCTTGATACTCCCCTAATGCCTTTTGTGTGATCAATTTCTGTAATTCTGCCTTAGTAGCAGAAAGGGTATTATAACAATTGCTACCGTCTCCACCAGATGCTATAATCTTAACATGTTCTTCTTCGATATCCGATAGTCTCTCAAGTAATTTGGATTCTTCCGCTCTATCTTCTTTTTTCATTTTAGCTGAAAAACTAATGGTCTCACCTCTCAAAGCTGCTTTGAAGGATTCCTAAATTATATTCTGAGAGGCGTTAAATCTATTGGCATCTAAAAATGCTTCGGACCAATGCTTTAAGTGGGCTACAAATCTATGATCCACCAATAGTCTTCTCTCGAAAGTCCAAAAAGATTTTGCTCTTTTGAACCCGCTCATTTTATACTGGATTACCAAATAATTATGGTCAGACAGCACCATTGGTAACCTAGTAATGGTGGCTCTATTGATTTCGGATGAGGAGATAAATCTATAGTCCAATTTAGAGTGTTTCTGGGCTGGGTTCGAAAAGTAAGTAAAACCAGGATTTTGTGGGTTATTAGTGCCCCAAACATCAACTAATGCCAATGAACTCATAAGTGCCTTAATCGCCCTGAACATTCTAGGTTTCCTACCTGCATATTTTGAGTTATCGTCCCAGTTGGCCGAAATATTTAGATCACCACAAACTATTACCGGTCCTGACCAGCCAGCTAACTCTATCTCCAAAAAGTCAAAAATCTCCGGGTCATCACCATTAGAGCCGTAAATTGCACATAGTGTTAGACCCAATTCCAGCTCTAAGATAACCCATCTCCCATGACTATCTGCCTTCACTCTTTTGGCCTTGCCCAAAGATTTCCTAACCAATACAGCAACCCCCCTAATCGTTGTAGTTTGTGAAGAGCAAGCAACCAACTCGAAGCCGTTTAGGAACAGAAGATGCCTCTTCGCCCAAGGAAGATGCGTCTCCTGGAGACAAAGTACATCAATCTTATGGAGAGGTGTGGCTCACTGGTTAGAGGCGGCAGACCCGAGTGCAGAGAACGGCCCGGGACCAGGGTTCGATTCCCGACGCGGCAGGGTCTTGGACCAGGATCAGCGGACTGATAATTCTCGCATCGGTGCCTACTCCGACCAGGGAGCACACTCGGCAACTCTGGGCATTAGCTTGCCTCATCTCCACAACGGCCCCACACAAACGCTGGGGATGCCTGGTTTCACCTTGGAGACCCCCAGGAGGGACTATCTCACAGGGAAAGCCAGGACGGGTTCCCCAGCGGTCTATAGCGCTACGAGGCCTCCGGGTAGCAATGCGCTTTACAAGACACAACAATTTATTAAATTTGACAAAATGGGCCAGTCTTTGTCACTTTCTCCAGTCGTTTAGACCTCCCACGTTTAATGTACAAATACTACAGTTTGCCATCATATATTTTGTGTTGACTACCCTGTAGGTCCAGTCGCTTAATGTTTTTAGTTATCTGCTTTTCTCGTCCGAACATTCCCAACAAAACAGTAGTGCATTTTATATTCCCATTTTCGATTTTTTGCCTGCTACACCTACCCCTCCTCATACCCCTGCCCACCCACCCCTCCCCCCTGCACCCCAACCCAACACCCTCTACCCCCCATCCCCACGCTGCGAGACGCACAGAGCTAGTCTGTGCATGTGATGGAGTTGCAAAGTTTACGACGAGGACATTTAAAGTGTACCATCTTTTAACTTCAAAGCCAAGGAAATCCCCCCCAAAAAAATACAATGAATGCATTGCACACTACGACCCCTTGCCAGCAATCAAGTGATACATCTAGAGATACGTTGAGTTAGCACTGTTAACACATTAAGCCTTTTGATAAATTGACAAATTAAATGTTCTATTTCCCCAAACTATCCAGATACTCTTTAGCTTTAACTTCGGAGGAAAAGTAAAGCGTTTTCCCATCATTAATCACTTTTAGCTGTGCGGGATTGATCAGATAGGCTTGAAGTTTCTTATCCTGAAAAGGTTTTATCATCTCTCTAAGGCGCCAGCGTCTTTCCACGGTCTCGTGGCAGAAGTCTGGGCGGACAAAAAATGACACCCCGTCTACATTTCTCTTAGCATCAGGTCTCGCCTTATCCGAAATTGCCTGTCGAAGGACAAAGTTACCCAGGAAAATCAATACAGCCCTGGGCTTATCTCCCTCTTTTGCATTTCTTCTTAAGTTAAAGGGGAAGTGATGATCTCTTTGTAGCTCTGTTGACCAATCCCAACTAGATAACTCTGGAAAGGCTTGCTGAAATAATTTAATCATGTAACCTCTTATGTCATTTCCTTCGGCCCCTTCCGGAACACCCAAAACTCTCAAATTGTTTCTTATTAGCCTGTTTTCCATCGCTTCCAGCTTCCACTGAATATCCGACTTCTGAGCATATTGAGCATCCACTTTAGAAACAGCCCCCGCAACCTCGGTTTCAGCTACCACTACACGCTCCTCAAGGTTAGTCACTCTATACCCAGTAGTACCAATGGCTTTAGAGAGTTTACGTACCACTCCCTGCATCTTCCTCATCGCCGCGTGTGATTTCCTGCTATCCTGCCGCGTCTCCTCTCTGTGTGCCAATATTTCTTGATGAATGGTTTCTAACAGGGACAGTTGTGTCTGTTCCATTAAAGGACTTCCTACTAGAGGCTGGGTGGATGAATGATCCCAAACTAACTCTTTTTGTTCTAGCTCTTGCCCCCTAGCAGTCTGTTTAACTTTCATAGCCGTCGCTGGCAAGTCATTCTCAAGGTCAGTATCCGCCTCTTCGCATGAGCTCTGGTCTTCACCTTCTTCTGACCACTCTCCTCCGGAGACCGAGAAGAAAGCCTCACTAAGCTTGCTCTCCTTATCACCAGTGCCTCCCGCCATTGCCCCATCAGCCTTATCTTCAGAATCAGACTCTGGGAGCTCTGACAGCATTTCTACCATACCAGGGATTTCTTCCATTCCGGCCGGTTTAACCCCCAGTTCGCACGGTGCTGGCGCATTTTCTATGCTACTAGGCAGTGACTCTTTTAGACAGCATACTTTCGCGGGCTCTTGCATAGGGAGGGATGTGGCTGGGCTCTCTGGTGTAATAATTTCAGCCACATGTGTATTTTCATCAGGAGCCCTCTGTCCCTTCTCCTTACCGGCCTTTACTAATAGATCCAAAACGGTAGCTGTAGCCGCACGGGTTTTAGGAGCACCCTGATGTCTCTTACTTTGCTGATCTGTATTTTCTGCCGCCTCCTCGTCTTTCTGTGCTTTTTTCCTTATATTGCCGGTTTTTAGGCTGGAGTTCTGCTTGGGAGCCATTATCCTTCCATGTTGCCTTTGCTGCCTCTGCCGAATGAAATCTGCCCCGCTGGAACCACACTCAGGACAGCAGGATTCTCGCTCTCTCCCCCCCCTCTGCCTGAGCCGGGCTGAACTTCGCAGCCGCTGATACCGCTGACTCCGCCCACCTCTCGTCTCGAGGCAGCTGGGGATGACGGCTTCAAGCGCCCGCAGTGCAGCCCACAGACGCCGTCTCGAGGACCCGATCTGAGCGAGGATCTGCAGCATGTCTCTTCACTTCACTCCGCCTCAGTTCTGTTTCGGGTTGCCAGGTTAGTGTGTGTGTCAAGCATTCAGGGATTCAGGCATACTGGCTGGTTGTCTGGCATCCTCGCCGCAAGCTCTCTGCACCGGCCGCTCAAGCGGCCGCCATCTTGCCTCACTCAGAACTTCCACTGCTGGTTTCATATCTTGGTGGTGTGCACTGGTCACTGTACACTATCATTCAAATACAGTAACTGGCTATGTCTCCTTACTCACTCAGAAATAGTTGCATGTTATCTCAGCCTGTCTGTGTCTCCCATCCGGTGCTGCTGCCACACCAGCTGCGCAGGGCTCTGGCAGTGGATTGTCCTCACCCTTTTTCCACAGAGTCAGTTAGTTCTATTGCTGTTCCTTTCTTTATGGGAAAGTTATGCAGCATTGCACGTGTTGCTATTATTTTGCAGCAGATAATGGGGCGGTACTGACGTGCACCTCCACTTTTGTGGAGGCAACGGAACCTGCTTATTAGCAGTCCAAATGTGTGCTCCACAACATTGTGCGTGCTTTTATGTGCCACATTGTATCACATATCACCTGCACGTTGATGGAGTGAGTGGATTTGCGGTTGCTGTATATGTATTCTGTAGCTGCAGGTGGGCAGATTGTTATGTGAGTCCCATCTATGCAGCCTATCACATGTGGGAAGTGTGCCTTTTGGTAGAAATCCAGCTTCGTATGCTGCAGCTCCGCCTGTGTGCTGGGGAAGCGTATATAGTGATGCATTCTCTGCATCATAGCATCTAGAAAGAAGTTGAAGAAACGGGACAGGCAGCTCTGTGACAGAGCACCTGCTGCGGCCATCACACTCTGGTAACTTCCTGATGCCAGGAGGTGCAGGCAACAGAGTACCTGTACATGGGTGAGTATTGCGTGTGCCCTTGGTGTCTGATGATCCGGGTATGGTTGCAGGTCCCGTATTAGGTCAAGGATGGTGTGTGGGTGAAGCCTGTACCTGTCATGGATTTCTGGCTCAGTCATTTGGAACAGTGTGACACGCAGTCTGTACACACGCTCTTCCCATCTCCAAACCCTCAGTTCTGCTGCTTGCAAATGTAGCCGCCTTTCTATGACGTAGAGGGCCACCATTGTGTTCACTGTAGGAAGGTGGATATCTGACTATGGTTACCCCCAAACTTTTTGCCTGGTGTTTAGCTGGTTTTTGACTTAGTTGGCCTGGGATCCTGCTATTCAGGGCCCCAGGCTGATTGCTCTCTCCTTAAAATGGACTCCATGTACCCTAGGTGCATAACATAATTGGAACTGGTTCACCTTATAGGCCCCTGTAACAGTGTACCCTAGGTACCCAGGGCATAGGTGAATCCAAGGCCTACCAGGGGCTGCAGCACGTCTTGTGCCACCCCTGGCCTGGCCTCCAGATTTGACACAACTGGCTGATCACTCAGCTGGGGTAAGTTGGTGTAATCACCTCTTACTTAGATATAGTATCCCTATATCTAACCTTAAACTGGACACATGTTAACCTGTAAGCCATTCCTATGGAAGGCCCCTGCAATCCTGGGGGCAGAGTGCATGGTTACATGTGAGATGGTGCTCTAGCATGAGCTGAGCCTGTCTGCAGCTGTCGGGAACCAATCCCTAAGCTGTTCTGGGATATTGCCATACCATATACTCTTAAGTGCATTATAATCCTCGCGGTTATATGCTATCTTTGGTTTGGCTTTATCAAAACATGTCGAGTAAGGTGTCATACGAATTGGAATACTATCCCCTCGCCAGTTCTGGCGATGGGGATAGCATTCCACCCTTCTAGAGGGACACGACATGTGTGTAGCCTTAACCCCGGTTAAAGTTAAACAGAGCCTCAGCATCACAAAATGGATGCTGCCACCACAGACACATGTCTGACCTCCTGCTGCTGGGAGTCCTTCCAGCGAGGAGGGCCTGGACAAAGGGTTTCCTGCCTGGGGAGGTGCGAGCACCACCCCAGACAGGGTTTTGTGTATTGGGTAGGACAGGGCTGAATAGATTGAGACATGCCTGGGGCACACAAGGTGTCCCTGTGCATAAGCCAGCCCAAACCGGTTCTGGGGCTTTCCAGCCCCAGTCCTGGCGAGGAGCTGGACAAAGGAGAGGGGGTGTAACCACCCCCCTTCCTGGTCCCACCCATAGGGGAGGGACCTAGCAGGAGATCCACCCCTCAGATGGGAATAAGAGAGGGAGCAGTGCCATTGCACAGCAGATCATCCTGAAATCAACTTTAAACTAAGAAGACGACTGGACTTCGACTTTCTGATGAATAGAAGACTGAAGAGAATCTCCCTTGTGGCTTAGGAAGGGCCACCCTGTGAACACAGGCACCACCCAGCACCTCGACGTCTGCTTTGCCGCCGCCTCCCGCCGGAGCCCGAGCCCAGAGCCTGACAAGACCCAGCTTCCCAGACTTCTCACAGCCCGATCCACAGTCCCTGCAAAGAAGGGACCCGTGGAGGCACCGAGAGACGTGGGAGCGGCCATCTTGAAAGACCCCCGAGACGCTGACTGCGCAGCACCCGAGGCACCCTCGACTCTGTGCTTTGGGGTTTGAGAAGCCCCACAACCGAGCAGCATTTGCACCAAAGATCAGCCCTCCAGCATCTCCACGATCTGCGTGGGGCCCTTTTGCTTTGTGCCACTCGACTCGCCATCCCGGCCGCTTGTCACGTGATCAGCGGCCATCTTGGCGACGAAACCTACGATTTACACTGTGGGTCTGGTTGCTCCAGATCTGCCCTCACTCCTGTAGAAAGGAGTACCTGCTCTGACCTTGCTGGTCCGAGTAATAAGCCTTTTTCACTTTCCCCGTGGCTTGCGTTAGCCAAGGCTTGTTTGCTTCAATCGAGTTGCCGACACCGCCATCAGCTAGAGCCTTTGAGGGACAGCTCGTGATCGACTTCTGGACGTCCTTGACCTCTTCGTGTCCACGTGGATGCAGAGAGAAGCAACACCTCATCACCTGTTTGCACCCGACTTTGCCTGGTTCCAATCTGGTTCCAACGTGGTCACTGGTCAGTGACTTTGAACATTGTCCCCTCTGCTTTCAGGTCTTCACCACTTCAGATCCACCCTTGGATCCACCGGACACTTCTCCTTCACATCGCCTGCAGCATCTTCAGCTTCAAGCGCCAAGAACCTGCGTGTCAAAACCCAACGCCACTTCGACCCTGTGCACCCACTTCCTGTGGGTGAGGTAACATTGCAAAGCCGGTGTCCCTACACTGGTACACACCTCTAGGGTCTGTGTCTTAAGTTTTGTTCCTCTAGGTTCAGCGGAAGTGCCCTTAAACTAACTTTGTACTTTTTACGCACCATAGACTTTGCATTGGAAAGTGCGTGCACCTTGAACACTGCACCCGAGTCCCGTGGGCCTTTCCCGACTTAATCACTGCTAGTCTCGAATAGCTCCAGCGATTCCCAAGGCCCTAGGCCTCTTCACTTTCCTCCTGGTATCTCTTATACCACTTTCTTAGTATATGGTTTAGGTGGCCCCTAGGGCTCATCCATATTGTGCAACTTTTGTATATTTTAAACTGTCTTGTGATTTAACGCTTGTGCTTCTGTGCTCATAAAGAGTCCAGGGGATTTTAATAGTTAATAAATCAATATATATTTTCAATATATATCTGTGTGGTGTCCCTTTCATTTGGTATTCAAGGGGGTTGTGTATGGTATAACAGCTGGCTTCACATGCCTTTCAGAGTATAGCCTAAGACTGCTTTGTCCACGTTACCACTAGGATAACTGGTCTACAAGGTTGAATTACAACCATCATCATAAGGGTTGCTTGGCATGGTACAAAGTGATCACTAGAATTAGTGAGCATTATATACCAGGCCAACTTCTCACATTGGTGAGCAGCGGATTGGGATCTGAGCTTGCTGTTGTTTTACCATTACAATCTTTGAGATTATCATTTGAAAGATCATACAGGTACCTGCTAGGTACATATAAAACAAGACTAGTATACTTAAGTTCTACTGAACTTAGTTGTTGTAGAGCAAAGGGAGTGGCACACCCTAGCTACAACTACTAGATAGGTTTAGTAGGTAAACACCAGTGTAGGTAGATTGCAACACATCCACCCACACTAGAGCAATGTCTGGAGCAGAGGGGTCCAGTGGACTTACTCCTGTTGAGAGTGACCCTCCAAGGGCACCATCCAAATTTGCTATTTTTTCCTTTAAGGAATTAAGACAGCTTTGTGTCTTAAGGGGTCTGAAGACAGGGCCTTCCCCTACTACAGACCACCTAAGAGATCTCTTAGACCAGTCTGAGACTCTAAAGCCCTCTAAAGCAAACCCAACAGGGAATGCTGAAGGAGGCCATCCTTCAGAGGATGACACTGTAGACACCCCTGCCCCTATCATCCTGGTAGATGAGGAAGCCTCCACCACTGGAGCTCCTCATGTAGATGAAGAGGAAGAGGAAGAGGAGGAGGTGGAAAGCAGTGAGTCAGATGATGACAGAAATAGTCAGGTGCTGGTCAGTAGACTGAAGCAGGCTAACTTAAGCTTACTTGGGAATGAATCAGGTAACAACCCATTCAGACCCCCAGGTGGACTTAACCAGAAGCCTAGGAGGAGAAGGACTCACTCAGGTGACTCTGACAACTCCCATGCTTCTAGAGGTTCTCATGGTCACTCCAGAAGGGTGATGACTAGCCCTCAGAGAAGGGAACATGAGACCAAATTGAGAGAATCTCAAATTAGAGAGGCTGAATTGAGGATCCAGAGACAAGAGTTAGAGGTTGCCCTGGCCCAAGAGAAACTTGCTAGAGCAAGACAGCCTAGAGAGAGTGGATTAGGATCCACTGGTGGCAGCACTATCCCTAAGGATAAAGACAGGTCTTTTGATACAAGAAACCTGAGTAAGATTGTGCCCCCCTACAAAGCTGGGGATGATATCCACAAATGGATGACTGCACTTGAGAGAGCCTGCATGGTACAGCAGATCCCTCAGGAGCAGTGGGCAGCAATCTTGTGGCTCTCCTTTGAAGGTAGAGGCCGAGACAGACTCCTCACAGTTAGTGATGGGGATTCTAGAAACTACCTGGTCCTGAAGAGTGCTCTGATTGATGGGTTGGGCTTAACCACTGAACAGTACAGGTTAATGTTCAGAGACACCCAGAAGACACAGACTCAGGACTGGTCTGAATTTGTTGAATGTGCCACTAAGGCTCTGGAGGGCTGGTTGCTGGGAAGTAAGGTTACTGACTATACAGGATTGTATAATTTAATTATGAGAGAGCAAATCTTAAGTAATTGTCAAAATCAGCTTCTACATCAGCACCTGGTTGACTCTGATCTGACCTCCCCACAAGAATTGGGTAGGAGGGCAGACAAATGGGTCAGAACCAGGATCAGGCCTAAGAACCAGGGTGGTGACCAAAAGAAAGAGACTACCAAGCCTCAAGAGAAGGGTGGGGATAAAAGTAAGGAAAAGACTTCCCCAGGGCCCCAAAACTCCAAGAATGGGGGTGGGTCCCAAGACACTCCTACATCCCAGAAAAAGCCTTATTGTCATACCTGTAAACAGGTGGGGCATTACAAAACAGATAGCTGTTGTCCCAAGAATGGCAATAAGGAGAATATACCTCCAGGTAAGGCTCCAGCACCTCCTGTCACTGTTAGCAGTGGTCTCCCAGGTGGTGGGAGCACCCCCAAGAATTTGGGTGGGTTTACTTTTGGAGGACAGGTGGACTCTGGCCTATCCAGGTCCCCTAACTCAGATACTCTTGTCTATGAGACTGGCATGGGGTTTGCCAATTTCACTGCTTGCCCAAACACTTTGAGCAAGTATAGACAGGAGCCCCTCATCAATGGTTTGAAAGTTGAGGCCTTCAGAGACACAGGGGCTAGCATCACCATGGTGGCTGAATGTCTAGTCCCCTCAAGGCAACTTTTACCTGATGCCAAATATCAGGTGACAAACATTGATGGCATAGAAACCAATCATCCCATGGCAGTAGTCAATCTTAGCTGGGGAGGTGTCACTGGCCCAAAGAGAGTGGCAGTGTCAGCCAACTTGCCTGTGGATTGCCTACTGGGTAATGATTTGGAAATCTCAGCCTGGGCTGAGGTTGAACAGCAAACCCATTCTAGAATGGTAAATCTCCATGGAAAGGTTAGTGGGGCTGTAATGGCTACAGCCCCAATTCAAGATGTCCTTCCTGAAAAGGTTGGGAGGGCTGAGCAAACCTCAGCCCCATCTTTAGATAACTTCCCTCCTGAAAGAGTAGCAGGGCTGTACTAGTAACAGCCCATACCCAAACTGAGTCTCCTCCTGAAAAGGTTGGTGGGGCTGTGATGGCCACAGCCCAAACTCAAACTGATACATGGGTAGTGAAGCCTGAAATGATGGATCACTCCACCCAAACAGAGAGCATTGAGGAGGAAGAGAAATCTCCCTCCCACCAGACTTTAGGAAAGGATCAGCCTCCTCAGGGAACTGATCTTACCCCTGATGAAGGAACTGACCCAGAGGTTGTTAGGCCTGGCCTAACAGAGCCTCTGATGGCAGTGGACCCTTCTCAGGTGGGACCCAGTCTGAAGCAGGTAACCTGCCCCTCTCTACCTTGCCTTACTCAGCCCAGGGCTGCAGAGGACAAGAAGGACAGTGAGACCCAAAGGGCCCCCTGTCAAATAAAGCACCCCCATCAACAGATTAGGGGCACCGAAACTAGTAGCCCTAGTGAGGTGCAAACTTTAAAAACTCCTGAGGGATCCCCCTTAAAAGTAGTTAGGGACCTCCCCCAGATGGATATTGTTGGGCACAGCCAAACCTGGGACCCTAAGGGCCCAAACCTGAACTGTCCCTCCAGTAAGCCAAACAGAGGGACTCAGCCTCCAGCTTTAGGTAGCCAGAGGTTGACCCTGAGATCACAGTGCAACTCAGTCAAAGAAAGAAAGGCACACATGGTGGAGAGTGATTGGAGGAAGCTGAGCCCTACAGAGGAAACTCACTTCAGTACTCCATCCCAACACCAGCCTTTGACTTTGCAAAGACACACCACAGGTAGAGATTCCCTATGGTGGAGACCCTCAGATACCCTTAGGGCGAGGGATTGCTTAGTGGACCATGAAACAGGGGGTTACCAAGCCAGAGCTGGTACTTCCTTATATGGCCACTTAGGCAATATAGGCTTACCTGGTCAAGGATAGCCTTATCTCCTTTCGTTTGGGGGGGGGTTATGTAGGAAGGTGGATATCTGACTATGGTTACCCCCAAACTTTTTGCCTGGTGTTTAGCTGGTTTTTGACTTAGTTGGCCTGGGATCCTGCTATTCAGGGCCCCAGGCTGATTGCTCTCTCCTTAAAATGGACTCCATGTACCCTAGGTGCATAACATAATTGGAACTGGTTCACCTTATAGGCCCCTGTAACAGTGTACCCTAGGTACCCAGGGCATAGGTGCATCCAAGGCCTACCAGGGGCTGCAGCACGTCTTGTGCCACCCCTGGCCTGGCCTCCAGATTTGACACAACTGGCTGATCACTCAGCTGGGGTAAGTTGGTGTAATCACCTCTTACTTAGATATAGTATCCCTATATCTAACCTTAAACTGGACACATGTTAACCTGTAAGCCATTCCTATGGAAGGCCCCTGCAATCCTGGGGGCAGAGTGCATGGTTACATGTGAGATGGTGCTCTAGCATGAGCTGAGCCTGTCTGCAGCTGTCGGGAACCAATCCCTAAGCTGTTCTGGGATATTGCCATACCATATACTCTTAAGTGCATTATAATCCTCGCGGTTATATGCTATCTTTGGTTTGGCTTTATCAAAACATGTCGAGTAAGGTGTCATACGAATTGGAATACTATCCCCTCGCCAGTTCTGGCGATGGGGATAGCATTCCACCCTTCTAGAGGGACACGACATGTGTGTAGCCTTAACCCCGGTTAAAGTTAAACAGAGCCTCAGCATCACAAAATGGATGCTGCCACCACAGACACATGTCTGACCTCCTGCTGCTGGGAGTCCTTCCAGCGAGGAGGGCCTGGACAAAGGGTTTCCTGCCTGGGGAGGTGCGAGCACCACCCCAGACAGGGTTTTGTGTATTGGGTAGGACAGGGCTGAATAGATTGAGACATGCCTGGGGCACACAAGGTGTCCCTGTGCATAAGCCAGCCCAAACCGGTTCTGGGGCTTTCCAGCCCCAGTCCTGGCGAGGAGCTGGACAAAGGAGAGGGGGTGTAACCACCCCCCTTCCTGGTCCCACCCATAGGGGAGGGACCTAGCAGGAGATCCACCCCTCAGATGGGAATAAGAGAGGGAGCAGTGCCATTGCACAGCAGATCATCCTGAAATCAACTTTAAACTAAGAAGACGACTGGACTTCGACTTTCTGATGAATAGAAGACTGAAGAGCATCTCCCTTGTGGCTTAGGAAGGGCCACCCTGTGAACACAGGCACCACCCAGCACCTCGACGTCTGCTTTGCCGCCGCCTCCCGCCGGAGCCCGAGCCCAGAGCCTGACAAGACCCAGCTTCCCAGACTTCTCACAGCCCGATCCACAGTCCCTGCAAAGAAGGGACCTGTGGAGGCACCGAGAGACGTGGGAGCGGCCATCTTGAAAGACCCCCGAGACGCTGACTGCGCAGCACCCGAGGCACCCTCGACTCTGTGCTTTGGGGTTTGAGAAGCCCCACAACCGAGCAGCATTTGCACCAAAGATCAGCCCTCCAGCATCTCCACGATCTGCGTGGGGCCCTTTTGCTTTGTGCCACTCGACTCGCCATCCCGGCCGCTTGTCACGTGATCAGCGGCCATCTTGGCGACGAAACCTACGATTTACACTGTGGGTCTGGTTGCTCCAGATCTGCCCTCACTCCTGTAGAAAGGAGTACCTGCTCTGACCTTGCTGGTCCGAGTAATAAGCCTTTTTCACTTTCCCCGTGGCTTGCGTTAGCCAAGGCTTGTTTGCTTCAATCGAGTTGCCGACACCGCCATCAGCTAGAGCCTTCGAGGGACAGCTCGTGATCGACTTCTGGACGTCCTTAACCTCTTCATGTCCACGTGGATGCAGAGAGAAGCAACACCTCATCACCTGTTTGCACCCGACTTTGCCTGGTTCCAATCTGGTTCCACGGTGGTCACTGGTCAGTGACTTTGAACATTGTCCCCTCTGCTTTCAGGTCTTCACCACTTCAGATCCACCCTTGGATCCACCGGACACTTCTCCTTCACATCGCCTGCAGCATCTTCAGCTTCAAGCGCCAAGAACCTGCGTGTCAAAACCCAACGCCACTTCGACCCTGTGCACCCACTTCCTGTGGGTGAGGTAACATTGCAAAGCCGGTGTCCCTACACTGGTACACACCTCTAGGGTCTGTGTCTTAAGTTTTGTTCCTCTAGGTTCAGCGGAAGTGCCCTTAAACTAACTTTGTACTTTTTACGCACCATAGACTTTGCATTGGAAAGTGCGTGCACTTTGAACACTGCACCCGAGTCCCGTGGGCCTTTCCCGACTTAATCACTGCTAGTCTCGAATAGCTCCAGCGATTCCCAAGGCCCTAGGCCTCTTCACTTTCCTCCTGGTATCTCTTATACCACTTTCTTAGTATATGGTTTAGGTGGCCCCTAGGGCTCATCCATATTGTGCAACTTTTGTATATTTTAAACTGTCTTGTGATTTAACGCTTGTGCTTCTGTGCTCATAAAGAGTCCAGGGGATTTTAATAGTTAATAAATCAATATATATTTTCAATATATATCTGTGTGGTGTCCCTTTCATTTGGTATTCAAGGGGGTTGTGTATGGTATAACAGCTGGCTTCACATGCCTTTCAGAGTTTAGCCTAAGACTGCTTTGTCCACGTTACCACTAGGATAACTGGTCTACAAGGTTGAATTACAACCATCATCATAGGGGTTGCTTGGCATGGTACAAAGTGATCACTAGAATTAGTGAGCATTATATACCAGGCCAACTTCTCACATTCACACTGTTGCATTTTGGGGCTGTTTTTATGCACTGCACCTGATTACCACCTGCTCTAGGTCAGTGGTAATTACCGATTCTTTAATACCGAATTTGGACAAATTCGGTATTACTGAATTTTGCTACATTGCATTACAGAATTTTTACTGATTCGTTATTTACCGATTCTGTATTTTGAGGTTTCGGTGTCGACCGATCGGTAAATAAGGAATCGGTAACGGTTTCCCTTTAATTTACCGATTCGTTATTACTGATGGCATTTGGTAATACCTACATCGCACAGGGCTAAATACCGGTCGGTAACGCTAAAATTTACCAAATTTCGGCTTCACCGACCGTATTTAGCCACCTAAATCTAGCCCTTAATCTCTTCATGCTTAAAGAAAATAAATACATCGATCCTTACAAAATGTAAATGGTGCTCATGTAAAATGCTTCAATACCTTCTGGTCGAGTTTGCACTATATAAATCTGCAAAAATAAATACATAATTAAACTCTGGTGGCCCAACAACCTCTATTCGTGCAAATCCTAGAAGTTTAACCACAGTTAGCCATGCAAACCTTGTGGGCACAATTTTTGTCCCCTGTTAGCACATGTTCCAGTGCCACCATCAAGATTTGGCCATCTGCCTTAATCTGATGGTTTTATGTTCCATAGTGATCTTGTAGGAGGAAAGGGTATCCTGTATGATTAAAGGGCATGATATCTATTGTGTTTTAATTAGTTGTTAAAATTTAATTACTGGTGTAGGTACTCACTACCCTTGAGTAGCTATGTGTAATTGAGTAACCAAAAAATTAAAATACCCCCAATTTAAACTAATACTCTGATGGCAACAAGCAAGTGAGCCCTTGCTGCCCTAGAAAAGCTCCCTAGTCTCTTCAATCCAAGCATCTATCCATTCAGAGTTTCCCTGTTACATTGATCCGCTGATATCCACTATCTAACCTTCACATTCGGTCATCCGTTCATTATTTCATCCATCCTACAATCTTTCCCTATTCCATACATCCACTCTACCATCCATACACCCATCCTTCATACAGCCTTCCCCTCTGCCCTCCACCCATCCATCCATTCACTGTGCTAACCATTCACTCACCCATCCACTCTGTCATCATGTCACTCATTCTTTCATCCATTCATCCTTTGGATTTGCCACCATTTTAACTATCTATCTTTCTACAATCCATTTGATCTGCCACCCTTTCACCTATCCATCCACCTATCCATTTACTCATCCATCTATTCATTCCTTATCCATTTATTCTGCCAAGTATTCACTTGTCCTTTCACCCAGTTATTCAATCAC